>NC_044005.1:35303362-35533362 GCF_900496995.4 Aquila chrysaetos chrysaetos
GTTGTTTTCCGATTCCCCCCCCCTCCCTTCAACATCAGTGATTCTACGGCTTTTAAATGTGAAGTGGACTGTTTATCTGAAAGTGTGCTGGCAGACTGCCACCATATTTCTAAGATTAAAGAAAGGATTGAAAACAATCAGCTTTCCGAGGAACTGAAACCACGACAATATGTTTCTGATTAATTTACAAATATATGTATATATTTAAGGCTAAACTGCAGAACCAGAAAATTCCTACTAGTTAGTCTATCACAGGCATTCTTACACTTTATTAGAACAGACATCATATTGAAATAATAAGCATGGGAGGCCTTCGTTTCTTCTTTGATCTATATTATTAAATGTCTGACTGGCTCAGATTTAAAATAAACTATGGTATGTTTGCACTTGAAAACTGGAAAAAGACCACAAGTAATAATTTGTTGTCAGTTTCCATATTCTCTAACTAAAAACTATAGTTTAGTCTGTACACTGCTGGATGTCAGGCGATGTTAGTCCAGTCACCCCTGCGGTGGCTAAACTTTCTTGTAGGAATACATGCTCTAGCATGGGAGCAATGATGATAGATCACTTCATCAGCGTGGAACTAGCTGAGACAAATTAAAGGTACAGGTTGCAGATTTACCTGCTTTCCGAATCTTTTGCAGGCTAGTGTCATTACAGCCTTAAATGCACAGGTATGTACTAGATAAGGGTAACCACAGAGCTCCTTTTTCTCTGAACATCTAAGGATCATGATTTTGTGACCAAAACCCTGCCAAATGCATCGCAAATGTGAAGGCAAGATTTTCAGCTGTTTAATGATGGCTCTTTGGTGTTGTCCTGTGTGATTTTAAAGTATTTTTTCTGTATAAATGTTGTCGATTTGCTCCCAATAAATGAAATTATAATAAACAGTGGTGTTTAAGTGCCAGCTGTGCCCAGCGCAGTTGGATTTGGTTTTAGGCTTGGGAGTTTATGTATATGTAGGTAATAATTTTACTCAGACTGAGGTACAGATTATAACATTTCATATAAGATTAGTTTATTTTCTTATTTAGAAAGCTGAATTCAGAGGAAGGAACACAGAAGGGAGTTTCTGATCAGGAGGTGAAAGAATCTGAATTATTCACCCTTAAAAAGCATAATGAATACAAAACGTTATGGATTGTTACAAACGGCAGGATGAAAGAATACACTGACATCCTTTAACTTTTCTCAGCCTATTAAAAGCATTCCTTAATTGTCTGTTTAAACATGAATCTCAGCAACAAATGAGTTAACGCTCATAAAAAAGGAAAGAGCTTTGAAAATCTCACCATCTCTAAAAATTCCCATTCTACTGAGCATATCTCATCACTTTATTGCCAAGGTAACCATGGGTGTCTCATGAACTCTTCAGTGCTACTGGATGGTCAGATACCATTGCCACAAAACACCTAGTTCTCTACCTACAGCTGATAAGGGCATGCTTCAGACACAGGACTGAGCTCCAAAATGGATGCACTTCTGATTCTATGTGATGACTGCAACTCGTTTAGGAAGGAGAGAAACCACTTAAATTCCAGAAGTCTCAAAATTCAACAGGAACAGAAAGTGCTATGAGCATATTCCCCTGACAGACCATGCATTGGTAGGTGGCTCCATTTAAATCGTGGTCCCAGCTACCGAAGATATGACCCATCTTATCACATCACAACCTTGTTGATCTCTTAACTATATAATGCCACCCTAAATGGTGAAGGAGAAGAGGGATCTTCACATACAGAACCACAGAGCCTAGATTACTAAGCATGCTTTTAGAAAAGATTAAGGGTATCTCCTGAACCAAAAGCTTTTCAAACTTTCATTAAAGCTTACTTGTTCAATCTAGCTCTCATAGAATAAGTATCCTTCTCTGTTATGCACATACATCCTGCCAGACACATTGCAATGGTTCTCAAGCACTGATGCTAACATTTTGAGCAGAAAGACTGTTGTTATGTCTCTGTTAATTCCTAGAGAAGACCACCCATATTAAAAATGGTGAGCACCAAGTAAAGCACCTGGACAGACAGACAGAGCTGGAGAATCAGAGTTGCCATGGATGATCTAACACCAAACAAACCTGTGCTCAGTAGCCCTGGGGCTTCCCTATCGATAAAGGATAGCCATACTTACTACTGGGTAGTGTAGAGCTGATTTGAGCCATATTCTGCTAGTTGAGCTGAAGCAAGGAGAAATTAAAAAGCAAAGCTAGAATAGATATGGCCCAAGGGCCTAAACCATATTCCTGACTCTTGCTGGTCTGATGCACAAAGGACCACGAGGACCCACTTTTCTGTGTTTTGCCACTTGAAAGACATCAGGTAACACATTCAAAGAGACAAGCTGATGTGCTAAGGAAGTTCAATATACATGAGAGGGTTGCTGATGACATATGGCTGCTTTTAGACACAACAAAAAAGAAAGATGACCAGCTGTGTGGATTGCAGAATGAAAGCTTGTGAAGCACATTTACAGGAAAAAAATAGATGTTCTAAGGAAGGGAAGAAGGATGATTAATAAAGTAATAACATGCAGTATCGTGGTAAAAAAATTCCCATTGCACTGGAAACACAACAATGACAGAGAACCATATTCTCCAGTGCTGTAAGAAGGAAAACATTTTGTAATATTCTGTACAAAATTTTCCTCCCAGAAAATTTTCCTTCAAGTAAATTAAAAGGATGATGAGTGGCCTGTACAGTGATTTTGAAAATGGTGAGTATTCACACGGACGAGAAGGGTGACAATGAGCATTATCACTCAGCAAATACAATTTGGCTCTATTTTCTGGGGAGAACTGGGGTTTCTGGTGAGAGTGTTAATATATTACTGCTGTCCCAATTTCCAGCAAAACTATCAAAAATTTGGGGGTTTTGATACATAAGAATATACAGACACTTTGGCTCTGGTCTTTCAATTCAGAATTTTCAGGTAGCGAGTTCCTTGAAAGTAGGATAAATAATGGGATGGTCTGACATAAGGAATGGAGAAAAGAATCTATGGAGAAAACGGAATAATATCTGACAGGGATGGGGATGGTAGGAAATTTAATGGTGTACTTTGTAGCTAGCAACTAATTTAAAAAAAAAAAGAGAAAATGCAGCAATTAGTGCTCTGTAGGAAAATATTAAGGTTGCTACTCAGAGGACTATAAACTTAGCTGAGATAACTGGAAATAGTTCTGTTGCGGCTGTGTGACAGAATGAATTACAGAAGAGAGACATGCTCCAAGTTAGTCTTAAATTTTGCCCATAGATTAAAAAGAGGTAAATTTGGTAGCTATGGAAAAGATGAAATGATAGAAAAGATTTTAAAAATACATTTCAGATAACGAGGAAGTACTGGAGAGAGGAACAGTGATATTGGAAAGATGGTTTTCAGGTCAGTCTCCAGGCATAAAGCACAATGCCTAGTAATAAAACCAAACAGTATTACAGCGATTTTCTTCTCCTAGATATTATATGATATCTCCTAGATGGTTGGATATAAAATCCTATTTCCATTGAGTCAGTGAGAGTTTTGCCATTATCTTCTTTAGAATTTGATTTGGAGCCTAATTTAAGAAACTTAACCTTTGAGTAAACATACGGAAATGTTACTTTAATCTTCTGAAATACAAAATCTGTATTACAGACAAATATTGAAGAGTTTTCTGTAATATTTTACAACTATTGTAGAAAAAGACTGAAAAGACAACATGGAATGCATCTGTAGAATAAATTGATATGCTCAAAAGGGACTAAAATTAAAGACACTAGTTGAAGACCAAAATCTGTAATGAAGGCAACACGGAGAGAGTCTTTTAAACCACTAACCAATCAGTATGGTAAAGTAATCTCAGAAGTAATGAAAGCAAAAAAAATTACTGTAAATGCTAAAGTAAAAATCATATTGACAAGGTCCTAAAGTGATGAACAGAATTAAGCTATGAGACAGAAATAATACTTTTAAATAGTTCTCTCTCTTATTTAGAATGAAGTGTCTCATCAAGTTCTGTTTCATTAATCCCTTAAGAGAGAGCTGGAGCAAAGATGGGGGTGAGAACACCTTACTTAATGCAAGCCAAGAAAATAATCAGCACTACTAAAAATAGTGTCCCTTTCATTAATATCAAGATGCAGAACTGGGTCCCTTTTAATGGCATAACAGAATGGAACCGTCTGGTAAGCCCTAGATTTTTCTTCTCCAGAATGTGAACATTTACCTATTGGCATGCTTACCAAAAATCTTTATTTATGCTAAAGATCAGCCCCACCAGCACAATTTGGAGACAAATATCCATTCTTGACCCCCTACAGTCACCGGTTTTGAGGTAAGGTACTCCAAAAAAAGGGTTGTTGTAAATACCAGATCCAGGTATGTGACAGGTCTCAAATTTTGAGTATATTCATCTCCACAATGTTTTTTCAGCTCACCTAGATTACTGGCTATGACTGAGGCAGATGATCATTTCACATCAGATCTTTTTACTTAGCCTTTCCAATTTGGAGTAGGAATTTGTGAGTCATATGGACACGTTTAGGAATGGAACCAGCATTAAATATTAAACAGTGGTACCCACACAGTACAGTTATAGCTGTCTTTGAAGGTGCAACCGTCTCACTGACTAATTCTTTTTTCAAGATTGGATAAGCTGGAGAACCTTGGATTATGTGTTTGAAAAGTTCAGGACCACATAAGGATTTTCACAAATCTGGTCCCAAACAATCCCAGTGCCCTGCCTTGCAATAGACCCAGAGATACACTTCCTACAGGGCTGATTTAATTGAATTTGAACATCTATCTAACCTACTGGAGCTGGTTCTTTTTTGATTGCCCTAAACCAAATTTTTACAGAAAATAGTTTACAAATGCATCATGAAAGAATACAGGGTTCACAAAGCCATAAAGATAAAGCTCAGTTTCATTTTTTCTGCTCTGTAGACAGGATTTACAATTGATAGGGGAAAAAAACCATGTCCACTATGAATGATAACGGACAAGGAACTTGTATATTCATTCTATAGCTGACTTCTGTTAGCTGGGATAGAGAACGGCATAAATCAAGGATTCAAGGAAACACAGAAAAGGGATTATATAACATGTAGATGAGAACAAACATGGCTGTGAAAAGATTAGATATCTTAAATACCCAAGAAACAGAAATCTTTTCTTAATGATTTCAAAGGAAAGGAAGGTTCAAAATTAATCAGATATAAACATGCGAAACTCCAGAAAAAGTAAGAGTGTTAGATAGTTCTCCATTCTGTAAAAGTGTATGTAACATATTGTGGACTATTTAGTGAAGTATCCATTTCTGAATGTCCAGAACAGTTTTCTGAACTTCAGCAATACATTGAAAAGCCTAATTTAATGAGGAAGGCAACATGGATTTATGACAGCAAGGTCTTTCTTAATTAACTTGCTAGTGTTGTTAAATAATGTTATCACCAGAGCAGAGGAATGGAAATGCCATAGATATTATCTCTTTCAGTTTTATTACAGCACTTGATATAATTTCAGATTAAAGACTATAAAGTAGAAAAATGTCTCATAAACAAGTAACAACAAGTGGTGGGTTAAGCTGACTAGTGAGGAGACTCTTCTTACTTTTGTATGTAATTGAGTTAGGCAACAATATCAGATAAAGCTAGAAATACAAAAGATTCATGCACTGTTAGGCATGAAAGGTATGCTAAAGGGCCAACCTACTACCCCACAAAGGCAATAGAAGTTCTCTGCGGACTTCAATGGGAGCTGAATTGTAAATTTATTAGCCTTTACTGACTAATATAGAAAGCCATTTTTTCTTGAGATGCAGATGCTGTTATGTAAATTGTGAAAAAATGGTACAGAAAGGTGTAATTGATCTTTTCTGAAACATCTTGGTATAATACATGAGTGAAAGTATCAACAGGCACAAAAACATTTATCATTATCTCCCTCACCATCATCTTGCTGGATCGTAGTTTAACAAGCTCTGTTAGGGGTCTTTAATTCACAGTTCTTCAGTTTCTGCTACTTTGTGGATCTCAGGCTTATCTTTTGCTTCTGTTTTAATTCAGAGCTATTGTGCATCCCCCAGGCTAAATAAAATCAACAAAGTTCAATAGCGCATCTTGTATTTCTTTCTTTAATACCTAGGTGGAGTAGGCAAGGCCAATGATACCACAAATGTTACGCTAAATACTCTGAAGCCTGTAGACTACAGGCACAAGTCAAGGCACAAGTATGGAGATTAAAATCTACTCTGCATCTGATGTGAATTAGGTACTGAAACTGCAAAAACTGCAATACATCTCCCATTAAGGAAAAGCTAAGCTACCCCGAACTGATTTTTTCAGCATCAAAACTTATAAACCAAGAGAATGATGAGCTGACTTGGAAAACTAATGATATGATTTAATCTGTGTTGTGTTACAAACCGAAAGTTAGATTTTTTTAACATATTTCGTGCCATATCCTGGCAGTAATACTTACACAGCACTATTGAGCAGCACTTTCTTCCATGTGAGAACCCTTTGAGTTTCATTGGGTTACACACAGAATAAAACACTAATCAGTACAAGTAAGTTCTGGCTCCGAGTCTGGCTCATAGACAGAGGACCGGAGAGAGAACTTTGTTTTGGTTATTCTCTGAGTAGGAGACTTTGAATTTCCTTTTTACCTAAGCTACATCTGCTGAGCTAGTTTATTACAAAAGAAATGGGAACTATGGCAATACATAGCTCCAAGAGTCTCCCATTCATACCATAAATATGTGAGGCCATGGCTCTGGGCAAGCTTTTCAACACATTCAGTAGCAGGGTTTGATAGAATGCAACAGCTAGCTCTCATTGCACCTCTTAATTTGCTTGCTGGAACTTGGCAATTTACCTTTCAAGAGCCACAGACCAAGTGGATATCTGTTTGGCACACACAAAAGTTCTTTTCAGGGATCTAGTGAAAGGGTAAGGTATGGTCTGCAGCTTAATGAAGTTATAAGCTAGTGACATATCTTGCCAGAAAATATTCATGACCTACTGAAAGGAAAGAAAACTAGTCATCACAAAATAAGGGATTATGTTTTAATTTTTAATATACATAGTTTAATTTGTACTTAGCTGGTTTTATATATAAATATATATATATATATATATATATACTGAATTTGCAAAGCAAAGGCAATGGCTGCAACAACTTTTGTAGTACAAAGACACCATGTTAATAACAAAACCCTGAACCATTCATAGTTAAGGCCAGGTTTGTTGAAGGGTTCATTCGAGTTTTGGCAAACGTTGTAAGACTTTTGGGTGCAGTGCTGCAATTGATGTTTTCATGTGGCAACTAGGTGAAACTGCTGTGGTTCAGGCTAAGTCTCGCACCAAGGCTGAACTCAAAACCTCAAAGATGAACCCTAAGCCATGAATTTACATAGATTTACAAACATTTCCAAAATACTGCAAAGGGAAGCTGCAGCTCAGTTCTTCAAAGGATATCCACTTTCCAAACTATACGTAGATTTTGTTTTGCTGTTGTCCCATTCAGGCTAGAACAGAAGGCTACATGCTATCTTCTTCTTGGGAAGTCCTCTTTTCTGCCTCTGGGTCCTACACAAGTTGGTTATTTCTACGCTGGCAACTTGTGTCCAGGGTTTTGAAATTCCTGACAGAAGCAAGACCTGCAGCCTTGTCTCTCTGAGGAGACAAGAGCTTTTAACAGGTGATAGGAAGTAAGAAGGGAACGTTAGTAGTCGATATTGATATATCAAGCTAGCGGTCGCTGTTGTGAGGTTTAGAGCAGAAGTGATGAGGTTTTAAGGTTTGGGGAGGGGGAGGAGGAGGGAGAGGGCTCTGAACTGAAATGGTGTTCTTGGACAAGGGGCAGTAGAATATGGATCTAAAAAGAATAAGGCATCTGAGAAAGCATTATGTCTGATTTGAAACCATGTAGTAGTGCTTGTGCCTCTCATTTAATGTGCTATGATTATGATTACATTTACATTTATTCAGCTTCTGAAGAGCAGCTCAGGTATGTGGGGGGAGATGGCAAACACATGGGAAAGGCAGTAGCTCTGCAAGGTGCTTTTGGAGTGGGGAGAAATGGGGACGCTAATGCAGCAAGACATAGGGTTTGTTTTTGAAGAGGATTTAGCTCAACCTCATGGAGACACCTTGGAGCAGGAAAGTGAAACTGGGGGAGGTCATTAGCAAAGGGTGGTTGGGGAACAGGCGGGGGCTCTAGAGCAGGAGGTGTGGGTGCCAGGAAGCCCCAGGGCTGGAGGGACCGAGCTGCTGGATCTCAGCAGGGCTGGGGTGGGAATGCTGGGGAAGGAAGGGTTATCGAATCACACTGGGGTTTGACCACCACCTGGACACCTCTGTTTGATTCAGAGTTCCTCTGTAGAGTTTAAACGAATATATACATAAGCCCCAGAATTTAGAAAGGATTAAAAGGCCTCCGGAAACAAACGCAGGTAGTTTATAATCTCAGTTGTCTGGCTCTTCTCGCATTTTTTTTTTCCCATTTCTCTTTTTATTTCCACAACTTGCCAGAAGTCTTAGGTGTAACAATGTATACTACGCGCCAATGTTCTGCCTACTGCTACCACTGAGCACAAGGTGCCAATTTCCACAGGCTTAAAAAGGAAAAAGCATGAAAACACACATACATGCACACAACCCAGTACATACATGCTTAGGAAACAGTAGATAGCAACATCTGCCATAGATCTGTAACATTTTAAAAATATTTACTAGGAAAATGTTAAAAGAATGTGTAACGTTTACACATTAGAAGGCCTTGATCCGAAGTGGTTTTCTCAGAAGGGTGTACTGTTTCGCTATGTGGTAGGTGCCCTGAGCTGCTGTTAATCTGAAAAGAAGCAAGAAGTATTTGGTGCCACTGTAGAAACATTTAGATGCCTGAAGATGAAGGTAAGTACAACAAAACAGACTAGGAGTTAGGTGGCTAATTCACCTGATCTTAGTGGGAGCTAGGCATGCAATGTAGTTAGTTACTTCTGAAAATTTGACAAGCTGCTCCTCTGCATTTTTAGTCACCTAAATGTGTTTAAGATCTGGTCTTAATGGAGCCTGTTGACCCTTCCACATATATTGGATGCCCTCCCTGAGACCACCATCCTGCTGAACATCCAGTGCACAACTATCCACTATCACTAAGCAAGATTAACCTGTGTGAGTGTTTTGGGAACTTGTGGAGCCCCCATAAACCCTTAAGAGATTAGGCAACCTAAAATGAAAGCCAAGTAATTTACTTGATCTTTTACTGCCCGTTTCTTCTGCATAGCTTTTTAATAAAATCTCCTTACAATCAATAAAATATATTTATAACAAAGTACCACACTCCTACCAACAATCTGCGAGCTGGTACATACACTTCGCGGCTTATAAACTGACACACTGTAATAGCTGCACAGTTTTTAGCAGCTGTCTCTCACACCATGTGTCCTGCCCAAGTGGAGACTGAGATTCAGACATGGTGTTCAAAAACTGGGATTATCCTGTAATTTTCAGAATAGATGGCAACCGTATAATAATTAATTCCCTAAAACTGAGCAGGGAGAAACAGCTGAAGAGGAGAAGGTTTTTTTCACTGCAAAGAAGATGTAACACCCAGGGGCTCCCAGATATTCTGGAGGTGGGTATAGGAGAAGAACCTCAATAGTAAACAGATAAATTGATATTACATTCCTACCCACACGCCAGTTTTGGAAATGAATGTGTGACTTCCATAGCAAACAGCAGGTCAATCTGCACATCCATCCTTACAAGCAACTCTAAAAGTATTTATGAAGGAGTCCAGAAATCTGAATTCTACCTAGGTTTTAAAGAATTAACTCTCTTCTTTCTTTTTACCTGAATGACGTTAAAAATATCCTCTCCTGCAAACTGCAGACAGATCTATTACAACCTGGCCTTCTACCTCAATCCATTCCACATAGGAAAAGCGACATCGTTTTAAAATTAATTTTTGAGCCTTGAAAAGCCTATCTTTTCCATCTTTGTGATGAACACGCCTCTACTGGATCTGCAAAGTAAGTTGACAAGACAGGAGGCCACTCATCCCAACTGCAATCACTGAAAGCTATCACAGACCTTGCTACATGGTAAGAAGAAGCTATAAAGTCAAATATGGATACCTATAGCATTTTAAAGCTCTATTTCTTTAGCCGTGTATCTTAAATGGGTGTGAAGAAGCAAGATTTGGGCCTTTACTCATAAGCAATACTAAAGTGGTGGAATTTGCATCTCTTTTAAATAATGCAGGAACAAAAGTTTTGAGTAATCTTAGCTATATGCTGTTTTCTTGGCTTTCTAGCCACAGTTGAGTTGGCTCATCTAGTTATTGGAAGTAAGAACTGACTTTCAGTAAATCACTTGATTTGCATAACATACCTGCTTTTTACAAACAATGATTTCCTCACCAAAATGCTAACAAGTTGGCTTATTTTTTATTAATTAAAAGAATGAAGCAGCCAAACTTGAATCCTTCTTTTATTCCACTTTTTGGTAATACATAGTGGTGAAGTTGGCAGATCTCCTTTACAGGTTTTAAAATTTTCAGATTCTGTTGGAATTCAGAAGAAAAGTTTCAAAGTGCTCTGCAGCGTTACAAAAGACCTGTGCCATTTTCATCTGTTAGCTTAAGCAACTTGCCAGTAAATAAAGCTGAAGAATTACAATAACTTAAAATAATATTTTTGTGTATTTAGAATACTTTCCAGACAGGGATCTCAAATTGCTTCGTGAATGTTAGGGACCACAAGCAATGAAAACCTTACTACATCACTCCCTGGAAAAAGAAAGCAAGAAGGACAAAAAGAAGCTGTTTTGGGGTAGAGAAAGAGAGGCCTAGAGATACGTAGTGCCCGACCCAAGGTCATATGGGAGGAAAAACGCATAGCTGCCAACTGAATCCAGGGATGAGCTTACAGAAAACAGCAGTAGGTTTCTGCATCAAGAAAAAGCCACCTCAATCAGTGATTAGATTTTTAAGAGCACAGGGAGAGTAGTCAAAGTCCTCTAGTTTTGTAAGAAAGGCATTTAAGATATATGAATGACGAATGATGATATTTTTCCTACTACATAAGGTAGTAGTTGCATTTCTGTTGAGCATAGAATAATTCCTGGAATAACTAAACAAACAAACAGAAGGAATTAGGACACTTTGGAAGGACTGACATTATGGCTGATTTTCAAAAAAGTTTTACGTTTAGGGGTGCTAATCCCATGAAAACAAAATAAGAAATGGGTGCCAAACTCCCTGTGGCCTCCTTGAAATTCTCAGCTCATATCACTGTAATTGATTGCATATGAGCACAAATTAGAGTTAAAATAGAATTTAATTCTATCGTGTACATATGTTCATTTTTTTCCTGCCGTCATTCATTCATCTCTCTTTTTTAAATGCACCTTTCATTGAGTGATTTACAGTAATAAAACAACAACCACAGAGAAAACATACTTCCTTCTCTACCCCCCCCCCAAATCCTTACATATTAAAACGCAATAATAAACAATGGACCATAACATCAACTGCCTTGAATTGACACCATTTCTCTGCCAATTTAAACTAGCTGAATATGAGGCCTCCTACATTTTTGTGTTTTCCAAGGTTATTCTCAGCAGCACCTGCACAGTAAATAAAGGTAAAAGTGCAACAAAATAGATGCAGACGTATCAGCGAATGAGGAGCTCTGCTTCCATATACATTAGTGAACTTTTCTCCTGACAAACAGGCTATCACCGTATAATGGGCTTTTCCTGAAGTTTACTGCGGCACTGTTTATAATAACATTGCATCCAGCCTGCCTTGTTGGTACTTTTGCATTGCAGGGTAACAGTTCTGAGGTGGCAGCAAACAGCTTCCGTGCTTGTGTCAGGAGAAATAAAACTGTTATTATTTCATACACTTCAGAGGCCACACTCGAACTCAGCAGCTCTGCAGAGCTGTTGTGAACAGAAAGCTCTGCTGTAGAACACCGGGCTGCCCTCTCAACAATAAACCGTCTTCTCTCCCCTCCGTGTTTGGCTTCCCGCCAGTTGCCCATTTGCTTTACACCATCAATTTATATTCACTGAGATGGTGTAAGGTTCTAGAACAGCACTGATTATCAAATCTGCCTGCCAAACATATGAGCAGTAAAAGCTGGTCTTCCAGAGTCCTACATGTATCATCCAAGGGCCCGATCCTGCGAGCTCGCCCTACGAGGAGCAACGCTCGGATCAGCCGAAGTCAACGGAGCCCTTCACAGCAGCAAATGCCAGGGCTGGGAACAAGTGCTCGTGGGCAGAGGTCCTTGGTGGCTCGGCTTCCTTGCGCAGAGCTTTAAAGGCGTGCTTTTCGATAACCCCACAACGGCGTAAGCCCTGCCAGAGTCGTAGCTTCTGTCACATCTTTTGATTACTATTTCATACGGCAGCAATTTGCCAGCTGATACCGTCTCTTCCGGTATATGTGAAGCGGTTTTTAAAAAGGCTTTAGGATAGCCATGCACCCACTCGTTCCTTGCTAACCCCAAATATTGAAAAGCCGAAAAGCCCCAAATCTCTCGCCCTCTTACCCCTTCCCGCATCCCAAACAATCCAACATCAGAGTTCAAAAAAAGTTAAAAATCATGAAGCTTTAGAAAAGGACTTTAAGAAGAATACAGGCCAATTTTTATTTGCCTTTAATGTCTAAGGAGCATATGAGTCCGACTTCCAAACTTTCTATTTAATCATGAGGTCTAGGAATTTATTTCTTCTTTAAATGGAAGTTTAGATTCTCAGAAGAAAGAAAAAAAGATGTTTACAGCTGGGATGGCTCTTTAGAAAGACACCAAATGTCATGAGAGCAGCATTCAGGAGAACTGAAAACACCGCATTAACAATGGATTTTAGCAAATTAATTAGCCTTGCCCATTTTAATTTTTCTTTCACAATGCTTTAAGCTTGTGAGAATCAGCCACAATGGGTTTTGTTCATAAGTTGCTTTGCATCTAAAAAGAATTAGAATATTTCATGATTCCTTTTCCATGCGGTCATATATTGGTGATCCTAATTTGAATCCTTTCGCCTCATGTACAATTAGTTCTCACTGAAGCCAACAGACGTCATCCATACGTAAGGGAAGCAGGATGGAGCTTTAATGAGTGGGAAGTAAATGTAACAATGAAATAGCAAATGAAGAGGTTTTGCAGAAACAATACAGCTTTCTGGATGTGAAACAACCCTGTAGAGATAAATACATCTACCTACTCTTTGCTTAAGAGCTATAATATTGGGCTCACTTAATGCATTCAAAAGTGCGCATACATTTTCCAAATGTTTCCTAGCTATATTAATCACATTTCAATCCTAAAATGAACTCTGTGCAAGAAGACTTATGCACATCCATAGTGTTATATGTGAGATTACAGCCTTTATTGCCGACTATTTGTAAATAAGGATAAAAGTCAGCGTAGGCATCTCTTCAAATGCAACTTTAAAATACCATATGTCCTTATGCTTGTGTTATGTGATGAAACCTGACAGATCAAAGGACCAGATTTCCCACTCTACATTGATTATTTACTATCATTCATTTTCATGCATTTTAATATGTGGTATCTACATTTAGGTTCTTGAGAGCCAGAGAGAATTCAAGCTGCAGAACTTGGATCCAGACTCTGAACTTCACATAGCTGGGGGATCTGGCATTTTGGTTCAGCTTTTCCTCTATGTAAACAACAATGTATCTCAGATGAAGTCCACACTGCCTTCAAATATGCTCAAGCTGTCTTACCCCTTTCATCCTCCCCAATCTATTCACCTTTTCCCCTCAAAAAAGGAAAAAAAAATCAGTTCATGGCTAGAAATTCATAACAGATTTTGACTGCAGGCATCAATCCTTCAATTCACTGTGTAAGTCAGTGGAAGTGCTCATGTTGTCTTTCTAAACGTAAACTAACAGAGTGACCCAACAGAGGCAACAACAGGACTTCTGACACTTCTCTTTATTGCCCAGCCATAAATTCATAAAAGGATGTATACTATCACCAATTGGTAAGTTTGCTAGATAAACATCAACACCAATTTAATGACTTGTGTACACGTTGTAAACCAGGGAATCTTTATACAAAGAAATCAGATAAATCAAACATGAGCTGAGGCTTAGAGGGAAGCAATTAAAGCTTTAAGGTAAGGTTGTTGAGGGAGGGCCCTGTATCACATTATAGTGTATAATAGAAAATGTGTTAACATGAAGTACAGTATGTGAAATTAAATTAATTAGTAATATAAAACACTTCTAAAGCAGCATGTCCATTGACAGGTAAATAGATTAAACATAAGAGATAAATAACCCATTCAGAGATCTCAGCTCTTTTTTATCAAAGAGAAGAAATGAAAAAAGAAATCAAACTTCCTAAAAGACAGAGGTGATAAAAGCATAGCTAAAATAGACATTTTAAAGCCAACTTGTTCGCCCCAGGCTAGTGATTGAAAAGAAAAAGCATAGCCGGACCATAAAAAACCTATTGGACCATATTTCATTTGCTATAGTATATTTAAATGTTTCACTGCACACCAATTTAAATCTAGTGCCTTATAGGCTGGTATAAAATACCTTAAGCTGTACTACTTTCTGAGCAACTGTAAGGAACCTTTCTTTGAGACAGACTTCTTACAGTTACCTCACATAGCCTTTCTTAAGGTTAGTAATATACTTACAGCTATATGGGCAAATTTTTTCTGCTAGACGTCAAAATGAATTACAGCTCCTTCCCCCTAACAAAATAAACATGTAATGTTCCATTAGGGTTAAGGACTATTAGCACAATACAGACTGGAACAGGAAGAGCTCCCAGAGTCCATGTACAAAAGCTTAACATGTTCCCTAAACTCCAGACGAGACCTTTGTATCATGTACAGCTCTCCACGTGAAGCCGAGGCTGGAGGTCCCTACTTGTACTTTCTAGCATGCAGCTGGCACGATATAAGGAACCGTTCAATTAATTGCATATAAAATCCATACCCGCCTATTACTCTTCACTGATTGCGTCTGTGTATCTCTCTTCGAAGCTCCTACCAGTTTCCCAAATAACTTTTCCAGTTCCACCTGTGATGGTAACATACTGCTGACAGAAGCTGGTGGAGCACTTCCCTCATTCTGGTTTGCCAGATAAAAGAATCTGATAGCACACAAATTGGGACAACTACTACTTCACGCAGGTGATATTATGGTCACTTCCCAGCTGAACATCACTAACTTCTGAGGTCAATAGCTTTGCCAGGTTTCTGGGATTCCAATGGACACACCAAGCGTTTGCCAATTTTGGGTGCACCTTTGGTGGCCCAGACTACAATTCACGGATCTCAGGTTTATGTCTATGGCATCCAGTATGCAGAAATGTCCTTTGCTTCCTACCACCTCAATTAGGCGAGTAATGCAGAAGTTACTGTGTGAATTCACAGTCACATTGATGCCTATTCTAATTTGGAACTCGCTATCCGGAGGAAAGTAAGTTTTGTTTTGGTGAAAGTAAGCTTTCATTTATTCATCTCCACAATGATAGGAGCCTACATGTTAGCCATCATAATACAAAATGCTTTTAAATCCTCCCCAAGGGAAATGTATTATCCACCATTTCTGTAAAATAGGAGGGGGGGGGATGGGACATAAAGGTAAGTATTCTAGCTACAGGTCAAAAAGCAATGTTTCTCCAGCAGCCTCAACAGTGTGTATCATTGCTTTAATGCAGCTGGTTAGAATTTGAGTTAGTTAGATTTGTCTGGGTGCGACAATAAAATAGTGTGTAGCTCTTTTGTAAACATGAATGCAAAGCCGATATTCACCTGCTGGAAGTTTTGACAATGCAGAGGGGCACTTGGTCAGTATGTTACGAAAAAACAGAAGTTAGTAACACATCCAAGGGTGAAGAGAGAGGGGATGGGACATACTTTGAATGAGTAAACCATGCCGACTCTACAGTGCAAAGTTTAGAAATATTTTGAGCAAGTTAGGTACACAAATTAAAGCTGCCCTGAGGCAACATTAATTTACGTGACTGGGTGATTTGCTATCACTTTGTAACTGCCAAAGCCTCACTACATTTGGCAACATCACAGAAGTAACCTTTCCATACAGGCAAATCACTCACTAATAATATCTGCACTGAATTAACCCATGTAAGCATTTCAGTCAGTATGAGGTGTGCGTTTAAGACAAATTCTGGCCTCATGAACACTGTTGCAAATCTGCAGTAACTTATTACCAGTCCCGCTCTTCCTAATTTCTGGGAAAGGACTCCTAAAATTTGCCCTTTCAGTCTATTATAGGCAGAACAGGTATTCCTCTTGTAAGACAGTATTTCCGTTTGCTAAACTTCACTTTCCAAGTTGATATTTACTCTGCAGAATGTTTGCCCAAGCCTCAATTATTTTGGAAAGTTTTAGCAAAAATGATTCAGCCATTTCTGAAAATGAAATTAAAGAAAAATATTGGTATGTTGTTTCTCGCTATATTTAATTGAGGAGAGCGTGCTTTGGAACAGAAGCCTAACATTTGGAGAAGGGATGGCCCTGCTCTCGGGGATGTGCCTTTTGCCATCTCTTTGAAAATCCACCCACATTTGGCCAAGCTATAAACCTCTGAAAATTTTCAATTAGCACTAGTTCAGTAAAGACATTTAAGAGTTTGTCAGCTAAATTCTTCAAAGACTCCATCTGTACTGAACATGCTCCAGCCTGTACATGCTGGCATCTGCAGCACCCCCCACAGAACAAGGGAGCATGCGCTGCTCCAGCTCGGAGCGGGGCTTCCTCTGAAACAGTCCTCCTCCATAGCTGTGGACCTTCCGAGGCCAGGGACCGAGCACAGGGTGCTGTCGCCTGTCTCCTCCACATCCCGCACCTATGTGGCAAGAAGGACCGCAGGGGAGTAACGTAAAGCCGGCTGGCATTTCCCTCTTAATGTTTGCCTCCAACATCTGGCCTTCCAAAAAGCCTTCAACAGGGCGCAACAATGCGAGGCTCCTTTTTTGCAGCAAAATGCAACTAAGGAGTCAGGTCCCAGCTCTTCATCCAATGTCCGCCATCCACCTCACTGGCCCCAATGTTTCTTCTTTCCCCATCATTTCCCTCATCACACTCCAGTCCCGGGGACCAAGTCCCAGCAGCTGCCTCTTTCCAGTCCACTCCTAGCCCAATTAATTCTCAGTCACCTTCTCCCAGTGCTCCACCTCCATTCCTTTACAGTCGGAGTCTCCTCAATTGCCGGTGTAGTGCCAGCCTCCTTGCTTAGCCAGCCCCCCTTCATCTCCTCCTTTGCTGCATGGTATCTCAGTCAGTGTGACAAGCTACATCTTTCTCTCTTGGACGGCTTTGGTCCCCTCTACATTTCGCTCTGGCAGCTTCCTCCGCCCCAGTCCTGGGTATCAGAAGGACTGGTAGGCACAGGAAAATAGGTCGTTGTTTCGATGCCTGGCTATGACTCTCATCTCAGGCACTTTGAAGCAGCCTTGCAATAGTACGCGCAGTCCCTCTACAGCATGAGTGCAGTCTCATCAGCACGAGGTGCTGTGGGATTCACGATTATGGCTATTTAAGACAGAATTTCTGGAGGTTTAGCTATCAAAACCCAGGAAGTCTTCAATAAGCATCTGTGAACTGTGATTTTTTGCTAAGGCTTAAACGGTGGCCAAATTGTTACATTTTTATAAGGGAAGCAAAAGCACACTCCTAACATTCACCTGCCAAATTTCAAATCCCCCCCTCTCACAAATGGGAGCACTAAAGCTGTTCAAAGAAAAGGTCTCCAGAATTATTTAACACTGTTAAATAATGTGCACCATGCTTCTTTTTTTTCTGATCTATTTTGCCTGAAATTTTTCTTGAGATTTTAGCTGCCTCTTAACGGTCCTGTACGGGACATTGTGTCTGAGCCTGTTCTTCTATCCTGCAGTTATTGGTACACACTGTATCTCAGGATCAGAAACTAAATCTTTAAAATCCTAAGATGGGCAGTTTCTATACATCTTGGCTTTTTATTTTAAGAAAATTACTTTAAAATAGAGCTCATTAAATATGTAATGTAAATACGTAATGTGTAAGATACTTGTAGGACCTTTTAATTGGATCAAGTATTTTCTGTTGTATATATCTTTATAATACTTCTAAGCTGTCTGAAAAGTTTAGCTTGTTTGTCTAACATGGTATAATTTTTGCAAACAGTTTTCTCTGTTTACTTTCCCTGCTTTTCCATTAGCTACTCGCTAGGACTGACTCTGAACAAGAGTTTGTTAACCCAGGATCTCTAATAGGAGCCTGGCTCTACAGGGCAGAGCAAATGCCAATTAACACAAGTAGTCAAAGCAGTTAAGATACTTCTTGACCACTGGATAATTTTCTGTCAGTAAGAAGAATACTGTTACTTTAAAAGTCTAACACAATACTTTGTCTCAGAGGTATTGTTTCCATTGCACTGCATTTCATAGATCACTAAGCAGCATTAATTGAAGCCCTATTCCTTCAATCTGACCATAGGAGGACTACGCACAACCCGGGGTTTTCTATTGAGGGAAAGAGAAAATGGAGACCAAAAGAACAATACAAGCGCATTTGGCAAAATTACAATATTCCTTTTTTGTAGTTCATGGAGAGTTTGCAAGCTGAGCTTTCTCTGTCTACCCACTCACAAGACTGCAAAGTTTCTGGCCTCTGTCTTCTACCTGTACGAACTGACAAACACTCAAAGATTACCATCACCTGAAATGGCCTAACTGATCCGAAAATGTCAAGGAAAACATGTAATAAGTTTTAATTTCAGTGGATTGGATTGAACTGGCTGGACACATGAGTGAAGTCACATAGCATTTCATGATCTCCCATTTTTCTGGGTTCTGGGTTGATCTTATAACACGGATTCTGGGAAAGTCTTTCCGACTTCCTTCCTGGAAGGTTGGAAGGCATCTGACCATAGGAAAGAATCCATTAGACTAGGAATGAAAGGTTTGACAGAACTGAGGTGTTTCCTGCTGGATCAGCTTGTGGGTTGTAGGTAGGACAAGGTAATGCAGTAATGCACAGCAAAATGTTCTCATGTTTCAGTACTAGTGGGCTATGCAAGCTGATAGCAAAGTGGCTGTTTAGATTTTATTTCTCTCCAGGGCTGGTATGCTTACAAGATGGGATCAACGCTGTACATTAGAGTTAGTTTGTCCACTCTGAATACTCTACTTTTCATACACCTACATTTTGAGGAATTAAAAAAAAAATGAAAGGAACGTAAACTAAGAAAATAAGATGCTTAACTGAGAGATTAAGATTTTAAAAACAAACAAAAAACCAGCAAGCAGATCTCTCAAACTTCATGAAAAAAGAGAAAACTAAGGAAACAAAATCATCACAAATGGAACAATAGTTCTATCAGAAATTTTGTTTTCCAAGAAAGCTTTTGTAAAAGCTTTTATACACTCTTTGTAATTAAAAGTACCAAATCGGTATCATGATCTGGTAGAACACTGAATTAGCTTTTTAGGCATGACATTCCCTCAAAATTGCCTGTATGTACGTTTTTAAGACAGGAAGCCACCTTCACTGAAATATAAGGCCTTTTTGCGTAGAAACATATTTTTTTGAGACCTGGGAGATATAAACTGCCTCCTGTAGAAAACAGTTTGAATAATGAACACTGTAGGAGAAGTAACTAAACGTTGCTTTTAAAAGTGCAGTTTGGTAATTCTGGAATCTGTCCATCGCATGTCTGCATGGAAATCTCCAGCCTTTTTATCATCTTGGAAAAAAAATTACAAAAAGTCATACAAAATGATACTAAGAAAAGTCAAGGTCTGAGGCCCCATCTTCCTCCCATTAGATTCAATAGAAAATAAAAATAAATCCTATTGTTTCTCAATTTGTCTAAGACCAAGCTGTGAATGAGGTGTGGAAACTAAACTACATTCTCAAGCTTAAAGGTGGTCCCTTTAGGTCAGGGCTTTGGCACACCAGCAAGTCATTGTAGGAAATGCAAATTGCCACTTCTCATTGCCGTAACCTTTCTGTTGATAGGGGACTTCTGTCTCCAGGGCTGTTGACCTGGCAAATTTCACACGCATTTAAAAAAAAAAAAATCACACAAAAATTAAACAAAACCAGAGTCTAGGAAAGGCACATCAATGTAGAGGCTCTATTTAAAGAAGAATTTGGAACTGGACTTCTGTGATGTTTCCTGTACTTTAAACGCCTTTCTTTTTCCACTCAATACGTTAAAGGGACATGATCAAGGCTAAATAACCTAAAATTAGACCTGCCAGCTGTGTTTTGGTTTGTGAGTATTCACAGGTCATGCTGTCCCTGTGCGCTGCCTGTCTGATCCATTCCCTGGAAGGGGCAAAACACTGGAACGTAAAGGAATTCTGATACCCCCTATACATTGCAGTACAGTCTCTGCTGTCCTCAGAGTAAATTAGGCAGACAGAAAGAAGACAATACACAAATACCGCTGATCTTGGAAATAGCATGGGGCTCTGGGTTTGTTATTTTGTACTTAGCACCCATGTTCCCTCTCGCATTTTGGGAAACTAATAGGTTTTACAGGGTCACACAGGAAAAAATACATTAATATCTCAAGCATATTTGATTTTGGGTCAACTGTGTGAGCTTTTACAACATCTTCTGAATGTTCCATAATCCTACCAATGCAAGCTGAGTTTTAGTGTCTCAAATTACTCATTAGTCTGCCAATTTTCCACCTAACAACTCATTTAATCACTGAAAAGCAGCTCTAGATAGTTGCAATTGCTCTATAAAACTTACTACTAAAATTTCGAGGGGCTATTTATCCAAGAGGCATCAATGTGACCTCTAATTTTCAGGTGGTACAATCCTAACTAATTTGTTTTCACAGGTCAAGTAGTCACACATATAACTGCATAGTTTGCATGTGTTTACGATCTTTGCACGTGCAAATCGGAGTTTTGAGTTGAGAAGCTCAAAATTAGAGGCAGTTTTGGATAGTTCTGCCTTATAAAACTGCCAGATGAGCTCTGCTTTTGTCAGACAATCATCCAAATGAGTCAGTCAAATAGACATGGGTGTGTTATTGCCCTGTAATTAGGGGTTGACAAAAATCTGTAATTTTCAAAATAATAATTGAAAACGCATGTGGAAATGTTATATAGAAAGCTACATTAAGTAATGTTAAAAGCAGCGCTCTTTTCAAAAAGAGGTACAGATTTTGAACCAGAGCAAGTCTCCAGGAGAGCCAACATTTTTTCTACAAATGTAGCATTTTAAGCTCAAAATAGTGCATAACCCTGCTCAGGAAACCCTCGAAAGGACCAGCTCAGAAACAGCAGTGTTTACAGGACTCTTTAAATTGTCTCTCTCCCACAATCCCAAGATGGGAGAGAAAGGAGTTGCACAGAACAGCTCCAGCTCCCTCCCCGCCGGACCCTGCTGAGAAAGTCTCAGCACTTCTTCTGTAAATCTGGCACACAGGTGACAACACTGCAGAAATGGATCATACCCTCTGAATGCACCTAACTGAATTCTGAGGGGGCAGTGTAGCATGCAATACTCATCCTCTAGCCCCTTTCAACTCCCCCTCAGTCTTTTGTACATCTAAGAAGGCCTCACGCTATGCAGATAGACCTCTGGCATCAAAGAATATGGAGGTTGTTATGTGAGTTGATCAAGGGAATACTTCATTACAGAACAGGAAAGGAGCAAACAGGGATATATCACAGGCAAAGAAAAAATTTGAAAGTAATGTAACAACTTGCTTTGTTGATTTGCTTTCCTATCCTGTCCTCTGTTTAAATTTAAAATGTATGTATCAAGGCAAAAGAATATTCAGCTCAGTTACTAAAAACATTTGCAAATCATGCACACTCAGAAAGACAAAGACTCAGAGTTCTTAAATGAGGATGCACTTGGAAGAGAGAAAAGATGACCGTGTTATCAAGAAAGGGATAAGAATCCCTGTGCCACCATATGATCTCTTCGATCCCAGGGTGTAACTCTTTGGAGTCCAGAGAAGAAAGTAGTCAGAGCCCATGGAGCTGGTGAGAGCTCGTTCTGTATGGAGGTAGGGAGGTGTACATGAGATTCTTTCCATTCCCATTCAAAGATTTAGGGAAATCCATGGTAACGTCCAGGTGATCACCTTACAGTCATAGAATGACTACATTTTATAATACTAGAAAGCCACAGGACAAATATGACTTGAACACTGATTAAGGAAACAATGAAGTTAAATTAAATCTATGGAGTCCAGTGTATTACCTATGCTGTGTCATGCAAGTTGTGTATAAGGGCTAGCTTTTATGATTTGTTCTTGCCCTTTTGCTTCAATTCTACAGCCATAATTTTTGACACAGTAAATTCTTGATTGGTGTGCAGTGATGATGCAAAATTATAAGCGTGAATTAAGGCAACATTATCCTACATTCATGCGCTTATCAGGAATCATAATACACAATTCTAGTGGCGACTATTCAGCCACTGGAGTGACCTCACTGGTTTAATATGCTGTATAAAGTAAGAAACCAAGTGTATCAGCATTGCATTAACAGTGTTTTGCTGTAATCATAAGCTAATATGTATTAACACAAGTCATCTTAAAAAAGATTGTAGATGCCAAGTGTAAAAATGTTGTTGATATAAAATGTATATTACAAAGTAGCAGGAGTAAAATGAGATCTAGCATTTTGTCTTTCCATAGATTAACTGGCTTACCAGATTTAAAAAAAAAAACCAACCAAAACACACACAGCAAAAAGCCCTTATTTTGGCTATTCAGTTGTTAGCTTAATTTCTGTGTAACTGTACATATGCTAATGTATACATGTACTGTGTGCATGTTTCTGTGCATATATCTACACACATGCATGTGCACACACACACACACAAGCACAAAGAATATAGCACAAATTTTTATATATATGTATATTGTCGCATACAAACACATATGCTCCAGAGCTTTCCTTTTAGTGTTTTTCTTGAATCTTTACATGAATAATATCCAGCATCATGGACCTTGAACACTGATGACTCTGGTTAACGCTTTTATCCTTTGCTTGAAATTACAGGATCAGTCTAGCCAGAATTTATGAGAACCAGACCCCAGACCTCACATAGCTCACATATTAGACCATTAGGCATCTAACTACCTCTGAACAATTTCAATGCATTATCTTGCCTTCTCCCTGGGGCACAAACTTCACTCGTCCATACTTTTAATATATTTTGTCTGCATGAAGCAGATCGAGTTATTACATGCCAGCAGATCACGACTTACAGAAATCTCATTGCTCTACAGTGATGCAACTAATATCTCTCCCTTCTCCATGCTGAGATAGTGCAGTAAAGAAATGGTCAATGGTGCAATTTTCAGTAAATTAATTGATAATGTATTCAGTGCAGATTTGCTGTTTATGCTTACAGACAGGTTAATTAAATATTTCCACCTTGAAATATATTTGTGTGTGCATATATACGCTGATATATCACCACACATATTCACATAGCTATACAGAAGAATTTTTCAAATTGTTTAGAACACTCACTGCTGCACTGTACGTAAATATAGTGTCCCTCTGCTGTGAGAGGTTTTACACTTGCTTTTCAAAGGCAATATAAAAACAGGGTGTTGTTGCCAAACATATATTTGCATTACGACACTGGAGTGGGTTTTTTTGATTGAAATATAACATAAAGTAAGATTAGAAATCAATTGACCTGTGAACTCTTCTGAACCTTTTACCTGGGTTGCAAGGCCATTACGTTCTTTTCTTTCATTAGCTTTTTGCTGGAGCAAGGCTGAACAGGAAACAAGGGTGATCCTGTCTCCTCCCTAGAGGCTGTTCATCAGCTGGCTCAGTTTACAGCAATAAAAAAAAAAAAAAAATTGGAAACATATAACAACTCAGAAACCTTATATTTTTCTTTATGCATTATGATCATTATTATAATACTGATATTAATAGCAGAGGACAATCAGGGAATTGTACTCTTTTTGGAATTTCTTTTCTGCAAAATGATATGCACGTATTTTCCCTGCATTTAAGTAGCTGCCTTTATAACCCAGTTCTAGCTAATGAAGTGATTTTGGTTTGGATCTGCTAAATGAGTTTCCTTTATAGCTTGCATTCTTGATGAACAGAGGATTACTCATAATAATTCTGTATTTCAAATTTAAATTCATTGTTAAAAAAACAGAAGTGAAAACCTTGTTTCTCCTTTCAAAAGCAGTTTGAAGCCCTATTCTGCAAAGTGCTCAGTGCCTTGGCAGAGATGCTTAGCGCCAGAGCGACTGCAAGAGAAAACAGGGATACTCGGCACCTCAAAGAAGGCGCTTCACACTATACAGGATTGGACACTTAATTCCTGACTAAAACAAACTCCATCAAAAGGTCATCAGTCCCAGAGACTAAAACAGTTTTGATGAAGTCCAGTCTCCCACTCTGTTGACAAGCGTCTCAATTATTTTCAACAGCTCTTGGTGTCTACATTGGAAGAATGCAGAGCAATCATCAGGCTGAGGTAACCACAGGTCCCTCGGTGAGAATCTGCAGAACATGCACATTGAGCGGCACTTTAAGACAGCTATTTTTTTTCCACCTGAGGTAGGAATAACTAATGATGTAACCAAGTTATCAGCTACACGTTTTGACATACCGGCAGTGCATGAACTAATGCCTTGTAACTGCAATGCAAGAAGAAATAGCCCCTCAGGATAAATTCTTTGGAAGTCTATGTGAGCAAAGCGATGAAATGTCTGGATGGAAAAATCTGGAACTTTTAAATAGGACTGGATGGGACTTAACCCTGATGGATTTTCCTGTGTGCTATACGACTTGAATGAGGTAAAGCTCGTCTGGTACTGATTGGTTCTATCAGTCTTTGTTGATTTGCCCTAACATTTAGGTTAATTTAAGATGCAAGCTGTAGAGAAGAAAATACCATACTCCTGTTCTTTGCACTCCCTTGCTCTTGATCACCAATAGCACATACCTCTGCACACAATATATGCACACCTAGGACATCTCAGACTTCAACCTCCTCATCTTTGGACCAGGTGATTTTTCAATAGCTGCTTTCCTCCACAGTTCCCTTACCCAAAGCTGTGCCTTCCTCTTTTCAGAAAGCTGCCAGGTAGAGGCCAGCAGTAAACAGGCCTTTCAGAAATCCAGCTGGCATCCTTTCCTACCTTTTTCTCCAACTGCCTCCCCAATATTTCTCTCCAGCTGCCACCAACTGCACAGATTTTGGGGTAATGGCTACCCCAAATTCCCATTTTTCTCAGTACCTCTGCATTCACTGGAATGCCCCTGAATACCTGGACTATTGCTGACAAGGCATTCCAAATGCCATATATTACTTTTGCATTCACAGCTTAGCTCACGTTGCTGTGATGGGAGGCAGACATTCTCCTGGTTTCTTGGAAGCAGCATACTAACATTAAAGAGAGGCAGTGCATCTTCCTGAAGATCTGCTGGGCTATTCTAAGCCTGCAGAACATGCAACAATTAGGTGTCCTCAAAAAAGAGCTATGGGGCTCCCTTTCTGAAATGAAATTAATTACTTCTAGCACATAGTTTCAAAAAAAAAACCAAACCACCAAACACCAACATCCCCCCTGCAAAGTAAAGCACAATGAACAAGAAAATAACAAATGAAATTAAGACACAAAAAAAGGTATTATAATTCACAGAATCACAGAGTGGTTGAGGTTGGAAGAGACATGTGGAGGTCATCTGATCCAACCATCCTGCTCAAGCAGGGCCACCTAGAGCTGGTTGCCCAGGACTATGTCCAGATGATTTTTGAATGTCTCCAAGTATGGAGACTGCCTGGACAACCTGTGCCAGTGCTCAGACACCCTCACAAAGTGTTTCCTGATGTTAAGATGGCACCTCCTGTATTTCAGTTTGTGCCATTGCCTCCGGTCATGTCACTGGGCACCACTGAGAAAAGCCTGGCTCTGTCCTTTTTGCACCCTCCCTTCAGGTATTCATATACATCGATGAGATCCCCCCTGAGCCTTTTCTTCTCCAGGCTAAACAGTCCCAGTTCTCTCGGCCTTTCCTTGTATGTGAGATTCTCCAGTCCCTTAATCATCTTTGTGGCCCTTCATTGGACTCTCTCCAGTATGTCCTGGAAACACGGCTCAAATGTATTCCAGGAAACATAGCTCAAAATGTGTTAGGTACTGTGGTATTTTCACCATCTCTCATGCTTTCAGTAGAGAGAATGGGCCCTTGCAATGTTGTCTCCAATGTGGTGTCTAAAGGAAAGTGTGGAAAGTTCAGTAAAGGAACTCTGTTGACTATACTCAGTATTCCACATCAGCAAAAAAAATATTTGTAGCATTGCTCTTCACAGATTTTTCTAGTACTTGTGGCTAGGTAGATGTAAAATTATTTCCAAGTTTTTTTACACAGCTATACCATTAATGCTAACTTTTCACAGCTGGGCAATATCTGTGCATTTTGTCTTTGCTAGCATTCATTTTAAGCGCAGAAGACTCATTGGACACCACAAAAGAGGACATGAATGAAGGACATAAAGACAGACTCAGAAAAAATGAGATGACCGTATTAGCTGTTCGATAATTTATTTCTACTATTTTCAGTGCTACGTCCACTGCTTATGGTCTGTGCTGGGGAGATGACAGAGGATTGTGATGGATAGCAGCATCCATGAAAGCTCCCAGAAACTTAACCTAGAAGGACTATTTCCCCTCTAGACCACAGCAAAAGAGACTATTACTTTGATTACAAGAAAATTAAATGAAGTCTCAAAGCTAACTCTCAAAGCTAACTAACATGCTTCTAGCTGCAGAAGGCTGCCTGCAATCTATGTACACTTACTTGAGGTCAGGTTTAGTGCTTTTTGAAAGCACAGGAGTGAATCCTATACCTGTGGTCATAATATTTATATAAGAAGCATACTCTTCCCAGCTATATAGTGGCTTTGTAGACCTTTCAACTTTTCAAGGCCCCAGTGCATGTGACCCTACATGTCAGGTCACTGCAGAACAAGAAAAAGGGGAAGAGTTGTGTGGGAGGCACGTATCCTCTCACATAATGGCAGAGAGTCCATGTTTCAGATATGTCTCTGTCAGGGCCCTTTTGATTGCTGGATTTACACTTCTAAAGAGCAGCCCAGTGCAGGAGTTTCTCTCCCACTCCATGATTTCCCATGGCCCAGACTATAGCTGACTGACAGATTACAGATCAGGTTGCTTAGGTCTGTCTGGCACAAGGGATCATGAAGCAGAACAGAAATTGTGGGGCCCAAAAGTAAAGCTGCAAGTGCATGACTTGTTTTCTGAAAATACATGGGACAGTGTGAGAGAAGTCAGACAAATGTCTCTTTCTCAGTGTTTAAGACTTGGCAGGTCTGCTCAGCAGCCTATATAGCAACTTCTCTACGCCGTCCAAGTTCAGTTGATTATTCACTGCAAGGCAGCCAAAAAAAAGAATGGCGATAGAGGGCAATGAAGTCATATTGCTCCCCCTCCAACAGACATCAACTTGCTCTATCCTATCCATATTTGGATTTTAATGGGACTCTCTACAGGTGCTGTGGATTCTGATACTCAATCAGAAGCACACGGGCTTTTCTACATTTAAATTTGTTGTGTGAAAACCAGAGACAACAAAATGAGCTACTTTCATTTATTGAAGTGTAAATAGACAACTATAACAACAACTATAGAAATGGTAAAAATTATAACATACATTTACTTTAGTATTTTATTTGTTCATATGATGTACTTTTCTGTAGAGGTACAATTTACTATCTTCAGCTTTCCCAGTTATTTCCAAACCGAGGCTTTGCAGGGGAGTGTGGAAATTCTGGACTTTGTGTTCTATATTAAAATTAAGGTCCTTTTTGAGCTAATGGAATTGTTTAAATTACTTTTGCTCATTGCTATCACAGTCATTATACAGCTAATAATACTTCCAGTCTATTTCAGAATTTCTGGCTTTCATAATAACTATAGTGAGTTTGTTCTGCATAGATTTTGCCCCACCTAACAGGTCAGAGCATGACCTAACCTGGTATTTCTGATAGGAATGGAGGTTGGAGGATAAAGGAATTCACATGGACTGCCCACAGTATTTTTCAGTTTCTGCTCAGGGTATTTCTTTCTTGCCAGTGCAATGCACCTGTTTCGATGATCTACCCTTGGAAGTTAATGGAGCCTGTGAACTTCCAGATGGCTGTGGAAAAGAAGGCTGTGTAGTCAGCAGACCTCTATACTGACAGCCTGATGAGACTTCCTATTGATCTCTTATCCTGAGACATCAAGTCACAATTCCTACACGATCTATTATCACGTGGTTTGTTTCCATCGGTCACTTGGTTTACACAACAACATTGGTGGATAATACCCCAAATCATATTTCATTTACCTTTGCTTATATTAAAAAAACCCTTCTGTGTTGCTAGAACTCTCATTGACTGCATGAAAGCAGGAGGAAGGAATTTACTCATTCTGAAATTACTGATTCTTTTGAGAAGCAACCCTTTTTGAAGGTAGAAACAACATTTTGATGGATGGAGGTGCAAGGGAAAAATTAATTTGCCACAGGAGAATCTGCAGAAATGCCAGTGGGGGAAAAAGTTCCATCTGAGCCTCCAACAGCTGCTGGACAGATACTTCTGGGACCCACAAAATAAACTGAAGAGAGAGAAATTAAGAAAAACTGTTTATTTGGGGGGAAGAAGGACAATGTAGAAAAGGAAGAGCAACTGTAGTCTATTGCCCAGTTTCCTTAGTTCATGACATGTTAGTCTGGAAAAAAATGTTATTAATATTCTTTTCTTCTTTAATGTGGTAGTGGAAAGTCAGCATGACGTTTCCTCACAATAGTGCCTAAAATCAGGCACCTGAATCCATGTTTGATCATTCATTATTCTTAACCATTTTAATTCAAGGGCCCCAACCAAGATTCATCATTATACTCAGTGCTGCACAAATCTGTGTGAAGACAAAGACTTAACAACAACATGTAATCTGATTTTCTTAGTTACTAGGCACTCCCATATCTTATGGATTTAGTAAGAGACACAGAGATTGAGCCTTAAGGAAATCAAGTGGGGGATTTTGCAATTATTTTTTTTTCAAACAAAAATTTTCAAATATTTTTCCCACTTTATCTGACCGAACAGATGCTAAGGGACAAAATTCTATTATGATTACTGTCATTCACTTTGTAAAGTATGCAAAACACTTAGAAAATTATAAAGTACAAATGTTAATGACAGCATCCTCACCGAGTTCCCATTGCCTATCTAAGTTTCCTCCTGCAACTTCAGCAGGGTGTCATCATGTTTACTTTCTGTGCTACGCTGTTTTGTATTTTTTGTGCTTTGTTAAGAGAGTGAGAGGTATCGTCACAGAAGTATCTGCATTTGAGTGGTGAGTGAAATGATTCCTGCACTATTGTAAGTGGACGTGTTGATGGTTCCTGCAGTTAGGTAAGCTAACAAGATTTAAAATGTCATTGCTTTCTTTTTTAATGTGTTGTTTGTGGTAGGCCTAAAAATCAGCAGCAAGCACATCATTGGACTGGGGAAATGCCTTTTCTTTGCCCCAGGAAAATACCCATTGTATACACATATCATGATGCAGTCTTTAATTGTATGAATGCATACAATTTTCTCTCTCCTCCAGTGAAAGGATACAGGCTTCATTCACCACAAAGGCGATACATAGAGAGTGGAACTGCGAATGAAGAAAATATCTGGCATTCTCTAACTTCAAAGTCCTTCACTTAGCAACCTATGAAGTGTCCTTTGAGCCTAGCTATTATTTGTATATGAGGTCATAACACTACATCAAGCAAATCTGAAGTTGCATTTAGGTTTTGAATATGCAAAAGTAATATAGCTGGTTTATGACAGAACTTTGCTATTGTCTCTTAGTGGTCTCAGAGAACCCTGCTTGGATTATTTCTTTCACAAAAGGTTGCATTTTAAACTTTATACTGCTGTCATAGCCCAAATTCCCTAAATGTTCAGTCTTAGTAGATCCCTTATTTTGGCCACTGCCTCCAGTGATGCAGTGTCTGAAATATCTGCTGGCCTAACAAAAACTTAAGAATAAAAGACTGAGCTATCTTGTCATTGCATGTGGTATGCAACTGAAGTATAAATATTTCACTTGATATTTGTTATCTTATTTGATGACTTAGAAACTTCAAGACAAGTTATCTAAATACTTTCAGTGTTACATTCCTATCTCAAGTTTTACGTCTCTAATACCTATCACACTGAACACTCTACAGCTTTCCATCCCTTCATCCTGAGGACCATTTATCTTTACTTCTCACACAAAAAATTCTCCCCTCAAAATAGCAGTATGTCTGTTAAATATATATAATAAAAATAGCTTTTGTAGGAATCTAACGTACTACATGCTGATATAGTGCTGATCCAGACATTCATTAAAAAGAGCTTCCCCATTCTCTTCCCATGTAAATATTTGAAAATGGGGCCATCTTTTAAATTTGCCAAAAGACTTCTAAAGCCATGCTGCACCACATGTCCACATGTCTTTATCTTCTTGTATTTCTGCTCTGACACTGACTTGAATTTGAATCAAATCAGCGAACCTATCACTCAGTGGCTGCACTGAGTGACCTATGTGAAAATAATTTCAAAACTGCTCCCATGGTCAGGTTTAGAACAACCGCGGTGTCAGGGGATGACTTTTCAACAGTGCTCACTGCCTTCACTGAGCTCTTTTAAAAATCTGGGCCCTGCGCACAAATGTTCGCCTCACATACCCTACCCACACTCCTGCTGACGCATTTGCTGTTTGTCTCAGCCGAAAACACTGAGGAGCATTTCAGCTGAGCAACTTGCAAGACAGGTTTGATGTTACACCCTGTGGAAAGGTTTGGATCCCTCTTTCCTTTGAACGACTCTGTTGGTGTTTAAGCAGAGAGATGTCAGTCTTTAGGCATCTCTGACAATCTTCAAGGGCAATTTAATTAAAATATTTATCTGTTAAACCAAAAAAACCCCCTGCCAAAATCCAAGCCTACCCTCTCCATACTGAAATCTTGTGACTATCTTTGCTGGCTCCAGCTCTCAAAGATGACTCTCCATTAGCTTCTTTGGAACTTGGATCAAGTCCTAAGTGTATAAATCATGTCAAAAGACCGCACAACATATTTTATTTGTATGAGATATGCATGAGGGGTCACATCAGTAAACTCCCCATTACCATTAATGAATCACACATGTTGTGACTATATATATATATCAGGTCAAGCTTAGCCTGTGAACCAATGGACACATCAATTCTGAAATCCCTGCCAATTGCACACATAGTTTCCATAGGTCTGACTTACTTTGTTCCTTCCCATTAGGAAGTGACTAGAAACTCCTGATGTGCTAAACAACTTTTAAACTGCTCTGAGGAATGTAAACCAAAGCAATTCTGGTGAAAACAAAAGATCTGACAACACTAAATTCAGTGTAAGTGCTGCCCTGTTGTTTTGGGGTTCTTTGCCTGCAGCTCATACACCAACCTTAGTCCTTTTCATTTACACTTTTGTAGTATCTGCACAGATACTCCGGTTTGTTGTCTTCTAATGTAGGCTAAAAAAAGAAAGTTAATGTTTCAGTATAGGAAAAAGCTCTCAACCAATGATGCATGTAAAGTGCTGTTATGTTGATTGAGCAGCTGGGTTTTTTGGTATGTATCCCAGATGTTTCATCAGTATGGCAACACCTTACATTATACTGTCTCTGAAGATCTTGGACCAGTCCCACCTGGTCATATCCTTAGCCTGGAGACCTCAGCCTCAATGTACCTCTCTTTACACAACCAACCTTAATGATTTTATGACCTAACATTTTTTCCTTCATATAATTTAAGCAAGGTGCATAGGCAAACTGCTAACATCTGTTATCAATACGCTGTATTTAGGGACTTGGATTTATCAGATATATAGCTTCTCTAACAGTACACATGGAGGTATTTCTAATAGCTTACAGTTAACAACAGTCATTTAAGCTACATACAGAGAAATACTCACATCTAACTATCATTTGTACAGCTGTGAATTAGTTTCAGAACAGTCTACAGAAAGAACACTAAAAAAGAACAATCTCCTCAACATAAACAAAAAATATTCTATTTCTTTAATTATTTTATTGTCAATTTTATTCCCATCTGCCTGGAAATGGCGTTTTGCACAAGTTGCGTAAACAAAGGGGACGTTTCTCTATTCTAAACCTTTACAGAGCAAATTAATCTGAATTCATATCCCGGACTGGTCAAGCACAAAGATGTAGGACAGTGGCTCCCAACCAAAGGGTCACGACCCCAATTCAGGTCATGGCATTTATGAGGTGAGGTCACAAACCTAGCGGAAATTCAATTGCAGAAATGGGGTTTGCAACCGGAAGTAAGGTCATGAGCCTAGAAGACCAACTGAAAGGTTACTGATGTCATCTGTAACAGTGAAGTCATACTATTGCTGGATCTCCACTCTCTGATATTCATTCAACAGTTAAAAATCTAGCTGGTTTACAATCAATAAACAGGAAAGAAAGGGATTCTCAAACAGAGGAATGATCACTGGCCTCAGCATATTAATATTGAACCTTGTTTTTAGAAACACAACCAAAAGCAAGAGAAAAATTAATAATTACCTTTAAACCCTTTTGTGTAGCATTCATTTCCACCAGAAAGTTTATTCACATATCTACTTATTTCTATAATAAGCCACAGATACAATTTTCTGGTAATATTTTAAGTGCTTCAGAAAGTCGAGTGGGATCTTTAGATAAAGACGTTCACTCATGCTAACACACTGTCAAAAGTAATTTTAAATATTTCTTGAAGTTTTTAACTGTTAAAAGACAAAGTTTGCAATTTGTTGGAAAATTATAAAAACTATTTTAGTTTATTTAGTACAGGCATTACAGACACCGATTAAAAAAAAACAACCCTGACCTGATGGTTTGTGTAATTTATATGAAAACAATTGTAACTGCAACCCAACATGCTAAGAATTAACGTCTGGAAAGGTATTATGTTCTTTCTTTTTAGATGACATGGATATTTATTTTTTTAAAGCTCAATTTCTGGATGTTGGCTATAAGCCAAAACACAAACCCTGAATTTTTCTGCACGGTTGGTTTCTGGAGATGTCACCTAAGCATCAATCAGTGTCAGAGGAAATCAAAGGATTTCCATTTCAGAAAAAATTGGTTCCAAAAATTGTTCTCAAGGCATGAGCATGGTGAAGACGAGGTGACTGTAAGCTACTTTTGTCATTCCCTGATTCCAGGAACTGTCAGAGGCTACAACAGCCTCAATCTGAACAGTATAAACTGGAGGACTCTCAGAGCTGCTGTAAATCTACTGGCTGATAACAGACTCTTAAGAAGTTCAGCTAGAAATCAATGGAGCACATCTGTGCTCTGGATATAGCCTGACGTGTGCATGCCCAGGTTTGGGGTCTTTACAGACCTTAGTGTTAATTGTTCACCATACAGTGACCATTGCAGTGTGCCAACACAGGGCCCACTTTCTTTTGAGGTTGGGTTTGAAACAGATTCTAAAAGTGCATCAAAAATTTTGTAGGGGCATCTGTGAACAACTATATAGTCACTAAGGAAAACAGTATTGCTATCTAACCACTGCAGGCACCGATTCCTTCAGAGTTAAATTCAGTAGAGATGGAAATCAACACTTTAAAGGTGCCTTTCATGGCATTCAGAAAATGCGGATCATGAATTTCTGTACTGTGCAGAAGTAGTCCTAACATGCCAGCAAAAAAAGTCAGCGCTCTTAAGTCTACACATCAGATATGCCATAAATACTTGGTAAGCGCATATTGGCACGAGCTGGATTTCAATGGAGCGGTGTCATCTGCGCCAGCTGAAGACTTTCCCCTCAAATCTTCCTGTGACCAGTGCACAGGGGCAGAGGATGCGGATGCTTTGCTGGACTGGGAGGCGGCACTGGAGGAGGCTGCTCAATAGCAGAACTGATGTTTGCAGGGAGAGGTAAGGCATCTGGCTAACGCGACATGAGGTGGTGGCAGCGTCAGGGAGGTGAAAGAAGCCCCATTCCCCTGGGACAAAAAGAGGGTCAGTCGTGCTTCCTTCTGGGAATGCTTCCGGACTGCACAACAGGATCCTTCCGCACTAATAAACACAACATGTGCTTATCAGGTATGGCAAAGCATATGCCAACTTAATTTTTAATCTTTCCTAGATGTCTGTCCCTATATCCACAGCACCAAGATTCGTAAGTGATAAAGACAGAAAAGATCTCATTCATCTGCACATATTTATTAACACTAGGATTTTACCTTAGGCTATTGGCTGAAAACCTGTTTAGTAATTTTTATTCAAGACAGATTTGTATGACCATTACAGTGTGCTCTGCTCATTGATGTAGTCTTGGGGCACCTACACAATTAACTCTCCCTCACTGCACATCAGTGGCATGTTAAGTTTTTCCTAACAACCTATGTGGATGCATATAATTTCACCACAATATATGAAGCATGTCCAATAAAAGGAACATTGATGGGTACTTTAGTTCTACACTGCATCAAGATTTCATACAGGCTGGACCAAAGAGAAATAGAATTTGATCATTAAAGCAACTATATCCCCCAAGCCTTTCCCAACAGACTATATCCATAGTTAAAACAGAGAAATCAAAATAAATTAAATCCGAAAGCTGATGCACAAGACAGGGAGTGAAAGAAAACAAGATGTTTGCAGTATTAAGTATTTACATATGCTCACTATATCAGCTGCATCACCGTGCAGCTGTTTGTAGGACTGAAAGCAGGGGTGCCCAAGTTTTCCAAAGATTTTGGTAGAAACTTACAGAGATCACCACACCTCCCTGAGACTGCATCGTCTATGTAGCCTAGATTTCTCAGTTTGAGGTGACATTGATACACGCTTGACAAATGTAACTACTCCATAGTTACATGAAATCTAGTAAATAGATCTCAGATTGAAATGCCATTTTCTTTTCATTGCTCTGCCTTCCCTCAGGGCCAGGAGCATTGACCACTGCTGAAAACAGCCCCGGGACCCAGTATCCTGCGATTCCACTATCTTGCAATTCCTAAAACCCACCAGTTCCAAAGGTTAGTCTTTTAGGTTTAAAATATGGTAGATGTAGATGAGGCAGCTCCAGTGTCCTGATTCCATGCATGCCAATGTGCTATTTTCTAAAACCAGCCAAAACCAAGCTTACTTTACTCTCCTGCACTTTAAAAGAAGCACAAAAATCTTTGGCACTTTGACAAATGACGAATCCTTTTGCAGCAGTCCTTAAAAGCCAGGTCAACAAAATTCGACATCTTAACTTAAACTGCTGATGAAGATGAGTGAGCTCAAAGTGAGAAATTAGGTGGGTAAAGGATTTGCAACTCCTTTCTGACAACTCTTTTGTGGGAACATAATTTAAAACATTTCAGCAATTCACTTTTCTGTAAAAGACCACAATAAACACATGGAAATTTAAAGACAGCACATGAAAGCCAGAAATATCCAAAGAAAGACACTCCTAGAGGCCAAGTTCTGCATAGTAAAATGTCCTGGTTCAATAAAGCACAAAAGAGAACAATATAGCAAACAGGTTTTCATTCTCACATCTCTCCATCATTGATCATTATATTACTTTCTACATTCTTTGAAAAATTAACGTGCTATTAAAAAATTTCCCAACTTTTAAATAGCAACATAACACCTTTCAGGCATTTAATAAAAAAAAAAAAAAAAAAAAAAAAAAAAAAAAAAAAAAAAAGTTAGAAATAAGAGGGTTTATTTGCTATGTAATATTGCAAACATTGATCTTAGTACACACTTCAGTGATTCATGAACTCCATAATACATAATAGAATAAACCTAAAAGACTCCATTCACACAACTCTGTTGTCATCACATATGACCTTCACTCCACTTTCATTTACAGACTATCACAGAAAACTCTTAGGCTATGTTATAATCTCCCTTTCACCAACTTTGCATTTAATCTGATTTTACAGTGGTGTAAATTACATTCATATCAAACTCGGTGTACAATTTTTATTTACCAGCCATAAAAAGTTTTTTCTAGTAATATGCACTACTACCTAAAAATGGTACCTAAATTATACCCATAAGATCTTCAGTGTCCTTGCTGAACATATGATAGCCAATACAGATAAAAAAATGCTGCAACTAGGCTTTGTTTTAAGTTTATATGACATTTACCTAAATGAGTTGAATTCTTTATCATCAGCCTCTATCAGAGGACATAGCATTGTGGAGGACATCATAGATGCACACAGTCACTTGCACAGGCAGTGCAATGACATATGCAAATGACATTTTCCTCTGTGATTTGTACATGTAATATGAATCTCTTTCATATGCAAGTGACATTGTGCAAAAAAAAAGCTTGTGCATTCACATACGGAACACTTGTGCCAGCCTCTGTTATACTGCTACTCTTCCTCACCACTAAAATGGCCTAATGGGACCAGAAAGCAGACGGACTTACTCAACTGGAGGAGAGCCAGCAATGCTAGATCTACACCACAGTCCCCAGTGCAGTGGCATGTCAAAGAAAAAAGAATTGCTGATCAGACCACTGTTGCTTTGTGACACCTCCAGCTACCTCTCATCTACACCAGAGCTGGTGTAGAAACAGCATCTGTGTCAAGGTGCCATAGCCAGATGTTTTGTGGTCACTCTGCTGTGTCTTAGCAACAGCTGAGAGTCTAAGTCCTTTAGGTGAAGTGCCTTTATACGTTAAGGAGACCTCTCACAATCTGTAGCTGGCACATCCCTAAACAAACTTCGATGAGCCACCCTAAGGGGGGAAAGTTAGGTACCATTTCAAACTACTGCGTGTATTGCTCATACATACCACGGTCCTGTAGCAGTGGAGTAAAGAGTTGCGGCCAACATAGCTAAAGGGAAGTAATGATTACAAAAGCTACTTTTCCACTTTCATTGGTGTCTAAGAGTATAGCTACTCCCTGCATCGATTGATTCATTTGCTACCTGAAGGGTCAAGGCCTGTTCACCTTGCCTACGTGAGTAACCACAGTAACTTCAGTGGGTGTAGGTAAATGAACTGAGTAGAACTTGGTCTTAAAGCAGAATATAAAAGCATCTTTGAACAGTTCAGTATCAAAGAGGCAGAGTAGTATGATAAAGGTAAGGGAACCCTTTCTAGCAAACAGAAAAGGTTTCTCTTCTGCTGTCAGAGGTATAGATGGGCTTGATGGATGCAGCTTTTTCAGAGCCTATAGCATGTCTCTGTCAGGAGGAACCACACTGACTTAAAATGTCTTGGGATAGTCAGCAAACTATCGATAAAAAATACATCCAGTCTCAGCCTCTGACACAGTACATGTACAAGTATTTACAATGTCTCAAAAAAAAATATTATGTTGACTCAATGAGGGGCGGGGGGAGAGAATCAAAGTAATCTTTTTCAAGAATGAGTGTTTGACCTGCAAATTGGTTATGGCAAAAAAAAAAAGGGAATTCAAGAGCTTCAGAAGTATCATAACAGATTAGAAAAGGGGTTTCTGGCCAAACCTTTGCTTTTAAAAACTCAAGTGCCATGAAGTTTGGATTATTGTTAGTTAAATACACATATACATGAATTAGAGGCAGTAGTAGTGATGTTAGTGAGAATAAAATATCATGTATTAGACAGCATCAGTCTCTGAACCTTCCTAACACCAAAAGAAAATGCATATATCACAGGGCCACTGAGATAAAGTAACGCTCAGCCCTAGAGGGCACAGATTTCGTCTTTATGTAAATCAGTGCCTGTCACTGCATGCATGATTCACTGCTCAGAGTGTACTCTTCTGTGACGAATGAGTCCCGCTTAATTTGGCAGTGATTATGCGGGTTGCTGGCCCTCTAAACCCCTTTGAACTTGTAATTGCTGCTGGTTTAAATAATGAACATTAAGGGGAGGTGGATTCATAAAACTGTGGATAATTACAATTTTTTTCTTTTTTTCCTTTGTTTTTTTTTTAATGGAAATAAAAGGCTTCTGAGGCCGCTGATAACTGTATCGTACTGGGCTGTTACCGAAATAAAACTGCAGTCTTGTTCAGTCTTGAGGAAGGAAAGGGAATGGAAAGGAGAAGAGGAAAAAAGAGAGGGAGAGGGAGATGCCAGTAGAAAAGGAGGAGCAATGGCATTCATGAATATTCATAGCTAGTCACATCTGTAGCAGGCTTGCTTTCCACCTTTTTTTCTTTGCAGTTCAACATGGACAAGAAGTGCTAACAAAAGAAGGTGATTGTGCGGTTCTATCCGGCTCCAGGTTTAATCTTTACAGAGCATATGGGTGAACTTTTTTTTTTTTTTTTCAATTTTCAAAGACTCCCATTTTTTAAAAATTGTGAATGCCTTTAACCAAAGGAAGCGTTCCCTCTCCCTCCCCCCGCCCATGCTGCTTTTTAAAAATTATGTTCCTGTAATTATGAATGTGAGGGAATCAGTTGCCAAGGAAGCATGATATGTAACATGCAGCAAATTTGTTCCTCCTCCCCTTTATGAGCACTTTACTAAATCCTCCAATATTCTCTGATCCAGTAAAATTTTGATTTGCGTATGTAATGTATTGAAACGACGACGACAACAAAAATTGTTATTGAGGAGGGGACAGAAACCAAAGTCAGCCAAGTCAGGCAGCTACTACCCAGAAACAACAAAGAATGAATGATAAATTTAGCAGCCTCATGTTCAATTTTCAAACAACACAGCAGAGATTTATAGCTTTGCTGCTCCCATGGTAAACGAAGCAGCACACAGAAAGCGTGTCTGTTTTTGATTTTGCTATGTTTTCCCCCTTTTTTTGTTCTTCGCCTATTTGCAGTTTTTTTTTAAACTCTACATTTTCTTTATCCTGGTGTGAGATGAATATCAAAGGCCTAGTGCTGTTGGTAAGCCTCCAGCATACAACGGCAGCTCAATGGGATGTTATTAGAACCTGCGTCACAACATGGCAGACTGTGATTAATAGCAACTGTATCAACGGTAGCAACTTCTCAACAACGCCCTCCAGCAGCTCTAAAGGGGCCATGTGAAGAAGAAGAGAGGAAAAAAAGGGAAAAAAAAAATGCCTGCAAGAACTAGCTACTAAAGGTTCAGCTTTGCACATGATTAGGTTATGTCAAAACTGTGTGACTGCTTTCAACCAGAACACAGTGGGGTTATTTATTTAAAAGCGGGCTACCGAATGCATGGGCTGATCAGTGTTTTATTTTGCCAGAGCCAATCATGTGAAGAACAGGATCGGAGTGATGGAGAATGGGATACTGAAAAGACCTGGACTGATGTTAGAAGTATAATCAGGGTTCCCTCCAAATGAAGAAGAAAATATTTTCCCAACACTTCACGAAAATTTCTAAGAAAACTGCAGGGCTGCTAAGATTTTACTGTTGCTACATGAAAGAAAGTGGGTTTAATTTTAAACCAAGTGTAAACTAATACCCTTGTTCTCTCTCCTTTTTTTTTTTAATTACAGTTTAGAAACTTAGGTCTACACGTTAAGAAATGTGAAGCTTATTCAAATGCCCCATTCCATATCAGAAAATATTCTACCAAACGTCTCCCAAGATTCAAATAATCCAAAATTAAGCTGTTCCAACTTTAGCTGATGAATATACGGTTTGGTCCATAGCAAGCCCCAAAAGAAAATGTAGATGCATCAATGGCTCTTAAACATTATGGTCTGGATATAAACTTCCAACTCAGAGAGTCTTTAAAATTCTGCCCACCAGAAGCTTGGAGGACACACTAGGCCTTCTGGGATTGTCCTGTACTTGCATCATTTCTTGGCCCTGTCACCACCCACTGCTGACCCTTATCTGGCTCAGTGGGCCATTGGTTTGGCCAATAGAGCAGAGTTTATTTAGTCAAAACCAAGACAAAAACATATGTTAAAAAGCTTTTAAAATATTTAATATTACCTGCTCCTTCTCCCAAAACTTTTCTGCTGCTAAGTGGTTTTCATTTCTGTTAACAGTGTTTAAAAAATGCTAATCATTCTGCCATCTTCTGTCTCTCAGAAGAGGGGGAATGTTCACCTACAGATGTAAATGATGTTAGTAATCTCAGTCACAAATTAGTGTGTTGGTATAGTATTTACGCTGAAAAACGTATGCAAAACTATTTTAAATGTATATATTAGCATTGCAGCAGATTTAATCCATATCTCAGTGAGAGAAGCCGCAGAAGAGTAAGACCTGGAAGACTCGTGGTAGGGTTGATTAAGAGAAAAATAATCAGCAGGTGAAAAGAAAAAAAAAAACCACCCAAAAATTAGATGAAAATGTTAGGGGTGACTAGGAAGGCTGGGGAACGCTGGTATATTGTACTGTCCTCCCTCAGGAGTTAGAATGACACAGTCCAAGTGCTCTGCTGTTGGCCAGTTGTCTTTATCTAATGCTCCTCTCATCCTTAATTGTCACACAGTTAGTTCTACTGAGAGAGCAGGCGTTATCCAGTGCACTGAAGTCCAGAGGCAAAGGAGTGTATATACAATGCTGAAAATCAACACCTGATGAGCTATAAATAAAAAATAATAAATCTTAACTACTTTACAAAAGACAAGCAACTTTTTCTTTCTTTCTCAAAAACACACAACTTGCTCAACAAATCACTGAAATATGCTGTATTTGTGCCAAAGACTGTGACACTCCCTTCAACCTGTTTATCTTTGAAGACCATAATTAAGGAGGACAAACTGGTTTATAGTCAACACAAGTTGGAAAAGAACTGCACTCACAATTTTTCTCAAACACTAATTTTCCTTATCTAAGAATCTTGCTTGATTAAAATCATGGGGCAATTAGCAGTTGAGTGAAGAGATTACTTTCTGTTGCAAAAAGACAGCCAGCCTTTACAAGTTCTACAAATGAATAATTCGGGCTCGGTTCTCAGCTGTGTCCAAGCATGAGGAAACCAAAGGCTTCTGCTTGTGGCTTTCTGATTCCAGGGCCAGCTGGGGACCCGTTCAGTACCTAATACCATTTAGGACCGGCTCCCAGGTTTGTTGCTAAACCTTTTCCATACAGGAATCACCCCAGCACTTTCATGACTGCCCAGCCACTCCTTTTCACTCGGAAATGAGTGGCAGAAGGGGGTAAGACAGCAACCTGTTTTTAACAACAAACACCTCCCAACCTATCGCAGTGGCTCTGCTAATAAAGAAGTGATGGTGGCCTTGCTACACTGTCCTCAGTGCTCCTTATAATGGAGCAACATCCACACAGAGAAACCCTCTGACTTAGCCCCTTAAGACACAATTCCACAGACTCAGATAAGTATTTTTCTTTCCCAGCATAAAGGACTAATTGAAGATGACCTAGGAAAAATTGGCAAAGTGGAACAGAACATCTATAGAATAACTATCACAGTCGCGCAGTACCATAGCCACTTTTTCTAAAGGTGGGGAGAGTGAGCGGAGGGAGAAATAACAAGTTTGTTCCTAATCCTTTCACTGAGATTTAGCCAGATACACCAAGATCTGTGAATAGTGTACATGGCATAGCAAGAAGCAGAGCCAACACTGAAAGCTCACCGCTAAAGATGAAAAAACAGTGCAGGGCACACAGCCCTCTAGCAGAACGGTGACAGACCAGCAAGTGTCCTCTGAGTTCCCTGCCTAGGCAGAGGGCCACACAGCTACGGCAATATGGCTCAGAAAGGTTGATGCCTTCGAGAATGGCCTTCCCATCAATCTCTTAGCAGCATTTCCAGCCGCAGAAGTTTGCATGGCACTTGAGGATTCTGGGGTGGGTGAATGAAGACTGATGAGAAAGGGGGAAAGGAGATGTGGAAACTCTCAATTCCCCATGTTTTCATCTCCTGCACCTCTTGTTTTGCTGAGCAATAAATAAATAATCACTACTAATGTTATTAAAACAATTTTCCGTCTCAGGGTCAAATTCTGATAACAAATGCTGGCCTGAGTGGCCTGCAGAAATGCATTTCAGGACAATCTGATCCAATCTGGAATTCTGGCGATCCGTAAGTTTGATCTAAACCAAAATTATTACTTCTGCTAGGAACATGGGAAAAGCTGGCATAAAGAAAAAGCTGTGACATGAAGCATTTGTTTGGATCAAGTACAACTTACTCCTGTCTTCTGTATCCTCGAGTGTGATTTTCAGAAATAATCAAAACAAAAGTGACAAAACCCAAAAACCACAATGAGCAAACAGCAGCTTTTAAGTGCTGTGGGAACAGAGACATTTGTTTAAGTAACCACTGTTTAAAAAATGCATACATAGTAACACCAAAATAAACAGCTTGCAATGTTGTTTATTTTAAGATACACAATAGTAATGTAAAGTGCTGCATGCACTGAATTCAGGGTGTACTAACATTATTTACAGTTCTGAATAGCAGTAGGAAAACTCAGCTCCATGCCAGAAGACTCACTGTTCAGAGAGCAAAGGTCAGTACTCACTGCTTTTGCAGCTAGGAGGTTTTCAACATGCAGCCATAGAAAGCTCCTGCTCTCTTTTCTCACTCAGGTAACTTCTGAACTATATAACAAAATCCTACAAAAGGCACTTCATGCCAATGGCATCTTTAAAATGGATACACAAGCCCGTTCCTGGGAAGGATAATTAAGAAGGAGAAAAAGAGATCTTTGACCTGTCACTTCACTTCTTTAAAAATCTTCCAAACAGGCCCTGACTCACAAGGCTATGTTGAGCCAAACAGAAAAAAATCCCCCCAAAGAGAAGAATACTAACAAAACTAAGCAGCGGTGTTCTGAAAAGTGACTGACTTACTGAACAGATTTATGTTCCTGTGTGTCTGAATTGCATTTGATTCTCTGCTGACAAAAAATGCCATTGACTTCAAACCATAATAGAAGTTTGTGCTATTTTTCTTCGTAAAGCCAGCCTAGCTATAGGCAAGAAAACTGGACTTTATTCTGGCCACTCCATCGTCTATTTATTATTGTAATTGCATAGATTTACTATTGTAATTGCAACATTACTCTTATTGTATAATCCTTGTGACTGCCAATAAATGAGCCAGAAAGAATCCAACTTGGATCTCAGATCCCAGGCTAAATTTGTAATTCTGGCAATGAGGAATGAAAAAAAAAAAAAAAAAAAAAAAAAAAGGCATTTTTCTGCCGTGCAAACTAAGCTCATTTGATCTGGAAGTCATTGAGACAAACGTGGAACCCCACAGTTACATTATTATAAAGTAATGTTCAAGAGCAAAATTTCATTTTAAATTCAAAATGCAATCTCTTTCTTCTTGACGCTTTTGAGGAAAGCTGTGTGTGAAATTCAGCAGTTTGAGTCAGCAGGCACTCAGTCAATATTTTCTTGGGGTCATTCTACCTCTCTGAGGGCCCAAGCTTTGTTTTGAATCCTGGAGTCAAATCGCCATAAAAGTCTGTAAGTGAAAAACAGGTGAAAAAGCCATGTTTTTCACCTGTTTCGGCATTCAAATTTCTGTGTAAATCCATAATCAACCTCATTTTGCATTAAATTTGCATTGGATCCATGTCCTTAAAAATCAACGTGGATTTTGAATGCTCAAACAACTTTTGGTGCTTTGGGTTGACTTTTCATAGAGCTAATGTTGGACCAGATGTCAGAAATATTGGGGAACGCTGAGCTGGGTAAGGGCTGTTCAGACCTACACCTTCCCCAGATATTTGTGAAACTTCACATGCTGTGAATGGAGAGCAGCGTATGTGTCGTGACACAGTCTCTGTCTCTGAATATATGAAAGGGAGGTGTTTTTAACATATGGTCCTCAATACAAAATCTCTTCCTTTGTTGGTCTGACAGAGCCCAAGCCTGGCTGACCTTCAGCATCCACTCAAAATCCCAATGCCTGAAGGAACAGTAATTAAATATTTCTCTTAAGCTCAAGTCTTCATTTTGGGTCTCAAGCCCATGTCTAGTTTGACTTTGTAAGTTAATTTTGCAATAATTTTTCCGCTGACAGATAAATGAAATGTCATTAAAAAAGTTGAAACAAATACAACAAAAACTTAAACCTGAAGGAAGCCAAATTTGGGAAGGTTTCCTTCTGAAAACAGCTCTAATTTAAAGATATTTTTCAGTTTTTAATCATTAATAAGAAAACGTGGAAATATGAGAAATGCTTCAGGCAACACTACTTTATTGTAACCCCAGGAATGCAAGATGTTTCTCAGTAGTATTTCTTCAAATGTTTTTTTGGAGTCTAGTTTTAAAAGTGCTAAGCAAAGGCACTTCCACAGATTGTTCTACAGTCTCAACGACTGGGGTTTTTTTTGGTTGTTGAATTCCATTATTCCTGCAAGGCGTTTTGTTCCCCCTCAGTAATTTCTTCTCTTGTCTGTTTGTAGCCTGTGCTTATTCACCGATTCAGTACGTGCATTCTGCATCTATGGCTAGATCTTACATTTTTGGGATGGATGGGGAGAGCACGGGAAAGAACAATACAGCTCTCATTTCTCTCATCTTCTTTCAGCCTCTGTTACACTTTTTTGGGGAATAAGGGCCCTGATAATCCAGGCTCTCCAAACATCCTTCTATATCTTTCTTAGACTCTCACCAGACTGGCCTCAGGCTAGTTTCATAATCATCAAGAAAAAAACCAGTCCTGATGTTCAGCATGAGATCATAACACGGTGATCTCACTCTGAACGTTACCTTTCACTACAGCAGCTCTATTGACTTCTTTGCTTAGAACAGTTTGAATTTCCCACCAGCTCAGCTGTGTGATATTTGGCCTCTTTTAGGCAAGATACCTTTTAGCAGAGTGAGCCTACAGGGCGCTGAGTAGAAAGCTCATGAGCCCCTAGGCCTTGTTTGAAAGAGTTTTCAGTCTCAGCAAGAAGTTTGCCGCAGCACTTGTTCGGGAGGCAGCAGAGCATGTTACAGCATTACCGAGTCGGAGAGCGCAGTATCACGTATTTTCAGCTGGGGCTTTGAGTAGGATTCAGATCCCAGGAGCTAAACTCGGGATAGTTTAACAGTTCTAGGGTTACATTTATTCGTACCCATGCTGGCAAAACACCACAGTCTTGGTTTTTGTAGACATATTCTTTTCCTGCTGGACATATAGTTTTGCACTGGTTCATAGTGGGATTTAATCTCCTTTGCAAGCATTATTGCTCTCTAAATGGACAGCTTTGGGGGAAGAAAAGAGAGAGAAAGAGGCAAAAGCCTTTTTTTCTCTCAAGTTTGTTTGCATCCAAGAGCATTGTGGGATATAAGTTCATGTTTCACAGAGCCAGGACAGCTAAGATTAATTATAGCAGTGAATTGTCTGCAAATGCCTAGGGTAGATATGCACCGAATAGTGGGATTTTTCTGGTCTGAGAAGTGTTTGCTTGGCATTTAATGGCCACCATACCACATATGCATACAAAGTAGGTTGTTTAAAATAGAGATGTAAGTAGCCATACTATATGGAACAATGTGGGCTTCTTAGCATTGTCCTAAAACCCTGCAGCTCATCCCACCATCCACAGAGAAGTTCATACCAACTCAGGAAGCTCCTCTCTTTCCTAAGAGGTGTTAGTTCATGCAGTAAGGTGTCCATGTGGAACTGGAAGAAACAGAATTGAGAAGAGACAGACCAAGAACACAACTCTTGGAATAGTCTGCTGAAACAGTAAAGGAGGGTGGAAGGGAGAAGTAAATTAAATTATTTTCCCCTCTTTTGTTGTTCACAACAATTGACCTGTTTTCGTGTATGTTTCCATTTCATTTCCTACTTTATATCTGAAAGAGATCACCAGAATACCCCTTTATAGTTGAAATTAAAGCATCCTTTAAACATCTAGATTTTGAAGTGATCCCTCAAATTAACCAACTTCCCTTGCAATTTAGGAGTGCCACCGTTCCTATGCACCTATGTGTTCCTATGCACCATTCCTTTGCTGACTGCCCCAAATCCACACGTCACTTTTCTGACCACATAATGCTCCTTATTCCTGTTGTTATCAGACGTATCATGACCCTTCTCACTATTCACATTCTATATCCCTGAATAGTCCATTTGTGGACTATCAAAACAGCTGTCAGCTCTCTGCATGTGCTCCTCAGCAGGCAGGGAGCTTCCCAACATGAATTAGGGACTTTGCGGTAGCCTTTCTGTCCCTTACTCTTTACTCTAGGTCACCTTCCTGCTCCCCATTTCTTCGTTTAAGCACAAGTGGGAGGCAGAAGTGGGAAGCACCTGGATGAATCAAAAGAGGCAGCAGAAGGACCAGGTCTGGCTGGAAAGCTGCCAAAGCCCTATTTCACATTAGGAAACTCCCTGGGCTGTTGAGGAGGGGAGTAGCCACTAGTGACTTCTTGAAGTACAAAGATGCATTTGTTAATACTGTTGCACTCCCTTCATTCTGACTCTTGCCCCTGGGCCAGCAGTTGATGCCTAAGGTTCTTTCTCTTGCTGCTTTCTGGGAAAGATATTTGATACCATTTGCATGCAATAATCACCACTTCAGGTCAGCAGGACGGAAAGGACCTGAAAAACAAAAATAAACGAACCCCGAGCCACTTGAACTAAAGTAGCTTGCAGCAATCAAATGCTGTCATCTTCAGTGTAGACCAGAAAGAACATAACACTTAATTTTATATTCAATGCTCCCTCATAAAGGGAAAATCATCCTGAACTTTCAAAGTCTACAGAAGTTCAAGTATTTGTACAAGCATAGCCTGACTGTCATGCTAGCTCAGCAGCAGGACAAAACCACATCAGAAGTGCAGGCCTCCGTAATTTAGCTGATGCTAAGTATAAGACACAGGTCTCATGCAGAGTTTTTCATCTGTAAATATCAAAAGCACTCCAAAAAGCAGCCACCATCATTATGCCGTACTGTTTAAACAGGGAAACTGAGGCACAGTGTCTTGCCATGGTCACAGCTAGAAACACAACTGCAATCTCCCCGTGCCTGCCAGAGCTCACTTGTGCTGAAGCATCGTGGGGACAGTAGCGAAGGTTCAGCCACAAGAGAACCTGACAAATAGCTGAGCACTCAAGAAACTTGTCTTTCTATCATAAAATAGGGGATCCTTGAAAGACTTGTTAAGCATAATTTGTGGATAAAGTGGCTATAGTGTTTAACGCTTATTAAGACGCAAAATTGCGTTTGTTTGTCTGCCTCCCATTTATGATTTCACTGCTCCATCTTGTCCGGCTTTTTCAAAGGGATCAGAGTTCCACTGGAATTAATGGAAGCAGGACTGAGAGGTACACACTGTTAGGCACTAATCTGTAAATTACCTGCAAATATTTGAACACAGAGAAATTAAACCTGCATTTTTTACCTTACCTGGGAGGAAAGAGAACCGCTTTTATAAAGATCCACATATGTTCACAGCATATCAACTAACAATGCAGCTTACATCATCTTTGGGGGTTTTTTTAATTGGCATAAGAAGCTTCAAAGTAGTCTAGACCAGGCCATGATCTTACAAAAACCTACTCCTTTTATATACTTAGTATACATTAAGAAAGTGAACAGGAGCTTTCCCATTGCTATGCAGTTTAGCCAGATAGTATTTCCACAGTATATCCACTTTAGAATATCAAGCTGCCACTTTGAAAGGTTCCTCAGACCAAATAAAAGCTTGATCCAGATGATAGCCAAATTTCTATAACATTAAACAAATTAATATATGCAGATTTTTTTAAATACTAAACTAAAATATTTGCTGCTGTTTACTTGGCTACTCTGATTCATTGTGCTGAGATTGTAAGAGTATGTCATGAGATGTTAAACATTTTATGGACATAAGTATTCAACAGCTACAAATAAAATACATGTTTTGAACCGCCATCATAGAAAGGTAAAACCAAGATTTAAAAAAATCTTTACGGCATTATACAGTGAGTTGACAACCTATCATCCAGTATTAGACAAAACAACTGAAATTAGTTCTGGCAGATTTGGGGCTAGCAGTTAAAAATAAAAATAGCAAATGTAAAAGCATGAAAACTGTATTGCCATTATGCTTAAAGACAATAATAAATCTTTAAAGATGCCAATGATTGCTTTGGATACTACAAATGACTACTGCCAATCAACTCTAAAATATGTAATGCATGGTATTCTAAGTATCCTAACTCAAGGCAAACTCCACAACACCACAAGTAATATTGTCTGCTATAAACTACTCTCTTCATTAGGCAACAATAAGAGCTGACATCTCCATTTCTTAGCAGTTGTGGAACTGTTGGCAGAAACACACTTTTTTTTTTTACAGTATAACTCTAATTTTAGAGAAAACTTTGAACCAATGATTTTGCTCATGGGTCTTGAAAGGAAGGTCTTAAATAAACACGTCCTGAGGCAAAACTGAGAGGCAGTATCACTTTGCACAAACAACAGCAATTGTTTTTTCCCTGAAATATATTTTATATATACATATACCAATCTGTACACACTACAGAGAAAGGGAGGAACTGTGAGTTTTCTGATGACAACTCTTTTAGGTAGTGGAACTTGAAGATACTCAAAAGAATTCTCACCTCTAGTTGACTGTGATCTTGATTTTCAAAGCCCGCAGTGCACAACATTTATTAGTGCAACGTTCTTGGAGTGTTTAAACACTATTTGTATTTGCATATGCTTTAGTTAAATCTGCTTTTACCTTGCAAGCCTCGAAGCCACAACTCTATATAAATGAATTCTTGTCACTACTTCCTTATTTCAACTACTTTAAGGAATTCATTACCTGGACTTTGGTATTCTTTCTTCTTTTCTTTTCACTTAATTCCTATACTGACACTGCAAAGCCTTGTGATCTGACAATAACAACCAGAAAACACCAGTGGCTGATGCTATCTTTTGCTAGGCCATATTCAGCTCGCACAGTTGAGGCTTTTTAATCAAGCCTCAACTAAAATCATGCACATTTCTCGTTACGCTCTGGTCTCAGTAATTCCCTGTTTGAAAATGGCAGGTAAAATATTAAATTGGGAAGTAACATCTAGCCATGTTATCTGATGGTTTGGCAGTGGCTGACCTCATATGCCACATGAATGAAATTCACCTCGCTGCAGTCCTGACACATTGTGTTGATGAGGAGGAGGAGGAGGCAAAAACCAGCAGGGTGGTGAAAAAAAAAAGGAGAGGTGAAGGTAAAGCATAACTAGCTAACATCAGACAGGGTGGTATGAAAAACTACTATAGCTGGCCTGGAAAAGGACCATTAGGTAGACCTAATCGTCCTGGTAGCACCATGAAAGGACTTTGCTGCAGCCCCCCAGCCTGCCAGGGATTCACGGAGGGAAAGGGGATGAAGAGGAAGGGAGAGCCGGAGGGGAAGGGTGCTGCGTTTCATTTGCTCGTCCCTTGCAGGATTCGCAATTCGGGGATTGTTTGGGGGGGGGGGGGGGGGGGGAAATGTATGCGTGTGTGTGAATTTCACCCTATATATAACTTGGAATCTTATTAGTTAACAACTCAGTGACACTGCAAATTCAGTATTTCTCAGAATGCTATTTTTGAAGCTGAAACACACAACATATTTTGATCTCCAAAGAAGTACAATAAAGATCCCCCCTTCAAAATAAAACGAGAAGTAAAAAAAAAAAAACAAACCCTGAATGCACATGTAATAATTTCCAGGCGGGCTTCCTGTGATTGTATCTGATTATTTAAATATCGGACTGTCTCTTTAATTTGAGGAGCGGGGAGAGAGGCGACAGATGGCAGACAGAATTGACTTATGTCCTCTATTCTTCTGCAGAAGAAGGGGGAGTGCAGAAAGTTTGATCGAGGCAGAAGCTACAGTACGCAGGCCCGGCTATAACTATCTAATAGGTCTTTTGACAGATCGGTTCGGAATATTTAGGTTTTTTTCTCCCCCAGACAGGCTTTGTAACAAACCCACGGTCCTGGAGGTTGCCATGGGTGACGAGAGCGCTGACATCCAGTCCCAACTACAAATAAGCACATGACAAATGGGCCCAGAGCCCTCCGACAGCCCTGAACCTTGGTGACCCCCTAAAATACCCAGCCTCCCCATACCCACGCCCCCCCCAAAAGCATTACTGAGTATATTTTTTAAAACCGAAAGCTTGCACTTAATTGGAAACACTGCCATGTAACCAAAATGCTTAGGACAGCATGTACAAGTAAAAATAAATCACGCAGCATTGTTATTTAATGCGCTGTGACATCATTTCCTGAAATTAAACAGAGATGACACAGATTCAGACAGTCCCTGCTAAGGTTCAGTTCAAACAATTCACAGATGTTTTCCTCCAGCCAGCAGAAAACAATGCAGGGCTTAAAGCACTCCTCTCCCTCTCCCTCTCTCTCTCCCCAGCCTTTTCGCTGGTACGAGGAGGTATGGCAGTTTTATAATACATGCTCCCGCAAAAATATTCTTTTTTTAATTTAATTACTCAGGCTGTTGTACTAAATAGATGGATCATTGTGTCACAAAAGCATCAATTTTTCAGAAGAAATAACAGATGTCTATGTAACAATGATTAGATTAACCACTCCCAGACAAAGCTAGCTTTTGAGGCCCACACACCCCATGACCTCGGGTTCCCTCTTCTGTAGGGGGTGGATGTAGAAATGTCAGATCTAATCTCAGATTCCATTTTTAAAACAAACAAAGCCCCACCCCCACCCCATTTCAGCTCTTTTCTTTTACGATTGTGGCATTTAAAAGGTATATGAACGTTCGGTCTGTCACTAAATCTTTGGGACTGATTTTGTGGGCAAGGACTAGGAGAACTTGGAGCATGAAACCTTTCAGCCTGGGATCAGAAGTGGCATTTTGAGAAAGATTTCCAGTTTTATTCTCTCCAGGCTGCTGACGCCGTAGCGCAGGCAGGCAGGACAGGCGGGGGATGCTGGTGACATTAGGCAGGGCTACGCTACCACCGGCAATAGCAACAAACGCTAACGGCAGCCGCCAGCTCTTCTGGAGAGCGACCAGAGCAACTTTGGGGTACAAAGATGCACAGTTCCATCACCTCGAGGTGACCGCAGGTCATAGGAGTTCAACATTCAGGTACTGATTTTTCTTTAACACTAGGATGAAACCATTTAACCTCTCCTCGCAAAGTTTACCCAGCTGAAAAATGAGTGCAACTTTATTCTGCTGGTCGAGCTTCCAGCTGGGCCGTGTTTCTACAGTCCGAGAGGTCTGTCCTACACCAGCAGGCAACTTATTACTTGGCTGCAAACTCAGCACACCGTCAGCCCTGCCTAAAAAGCAGACCTGGAATAAAACTGTACTTTAGGTTCCTCCAACTCCCTGACTACGTGGTGCGCTGAAGCAGAAATGGCAGCCATGAGAACTCACAGGCAGGTCGTTTTACAGGAGAATCAGAGGACATCGTCCGTCCCCTTAGCGTACCCTGGGAGTGTATAGCACGTTACAACGCGATCCAACGCAAGCACTAAAACTCATCAGAATGTCTTCACATTCCTGTGTTTTGTTGAGTCGCCCAGCCTTCTTGTCACCATTTTAACTGGACAAAGGTCTGTTGCGTTTTCAGTTTTGTTTCTTTTAAAGTACAGCAAAAACAGCAATGTGAAGAATCCTTCTCCTGGATCAGGACTCTGAGGAAAGCTGTTCTTCTACTGCTTGATACGAAAGTAAGCTGTTCAGTGTGGAGTGCAATAGCCAGCTATGTTCCTAAACCTCCCTTAGGTATTGTTCCTAAAGTCACAATATGGGAGGAGATATTTATGAAGGTGGGATGGTTTCAACTGTTTTGAAAGCTTGCTCCAAGATTGGCTTTGGTTGATGACATTCATCTCTAGAATCTCTAGAATGAATAAATAAAATAGCCGCCCTTTTTAAAAAGACCTGGTAAGCCATTCATCAAAATACGATAGAGAGACATAATATTCTCAGGTATACCTACAAAAATACAGAAAAAAAAGTCTGTTTCAGTAAGACTATTAATATTATCCAGTCTGACCACCTGAATACGGCAAGTTAAGAAAACTAATTCAGGTAAGTACAAAAGCTGTGGCTGGTTCATTTCAACACATTCCAGCAGAACTTACTCTAGCCTGACACTGAAGCCGATGAAACCAAAATCTACTCTACAAGAGACTGTGTAAAGAGCAAGATTTTCAGCCAGAAGATTGTGGAAATCAGGCTAAAATGACACTGTTCAAACAAATGTTAGGAGACAGAACTTCAGCTAGCAAAAAAAGCAAAAAAACCCAGCTCGACTCCACTGACTTCAGGGGAGCCATCCCAAATACCATCAGCTGGGAATCTGGCACAGTCATAAAAAAGGTTTAGTTTGCAGGCTCCCATTGGTATATCTGGTACTTTTAGTTAAGATATACATCTTCTTACAGACCGTAACAAAAGAAACAACCAAAATAGAATTTTAACAAAGGGCATCACTCCCGGTAAGTGTCAAAGAATAAACGTGTCCCTGTTCTGCCAGTTCTGTAAAAGAAGGGGAAAAAACTTTGAATGTAGCAAAAGTGTAGTCCTTGATACACTGTGCTGCAGAAAGGGATGAACTACCAGAGGTACAAGCCCGTAGAATGGTATAATTACTTCCTTTATAACTTTGCTCTCTTCTGATTATGTACATACATTTTAAAGGTCCTCCATCTTTCGAAAGGGCATGGGAGGAGGGGGGCTGGCTCCGTATAGTTGCTGGTAAGAAATCCTAATCTCAGGATTGGTGTAAGCTAGAGGTGTCTATACATTTGAGCACTTCCTGTTTTCACTTCGTGATCAAATATGTTCTTTGCAGGGCAAATAGGGGAGCACTTGAGGGAGGAAAGCAGAGATGTCTGAGAGGCTAATTGAGTGTACTAAGGACTCCTTGGCATAGAGGAAAAGGAGTTTTCCAAAGCTATGAATAAACTCTCGGCTTGGGTCAGATTTCTTGCTGTTTCTTTTCTTTAACCACCTTTGAACTCAAATAAAAACAGCCTTAATGTCAGGTTTACCTTTCTGATGTCGTAATCTTTATGTACTATTGAAAAGCTTATACTACCAGACTAGGATTTCCTCTACTTGCTTAAACACTGGATATTATCCAGAAAAAGCATACACATTTCCAACCAATTCATCCTCAGATCTTTCATCTTCCGGTACTGTTGTAATTCCAAATGTAAGACAGAGCTCAGTAAGTGAACAAGAACATGACAGAAGCTCCTACTCGTGCGTTTGATTTCCAACAATAAAAACATGCATGTGTATCCTATTTCAAATATAATTAAAGTTACTGCAAAATGGAAGCTGTGATAGGGGTTAGAAATTGTTTTGAAAGACACAGCCCATCAGATACATTCATTCTACATCAGAGTTCAAGTGCCTGTCTCTTCAAAAAAGCCACTTAGGCAATTCAGTTTTTAAAATCAGCTACCTTAGGAGTTTGCAAACTGATTGAATAAAGGAAAAAAATAGCATTTTATTTAAAATCATAAGTAAATACAATTAGTCAGAACTGAGTTACTCTCTTTGAATTTGACAGTCTAAAGGAATTTCAAGTTTAATCCACAACATAAGAGATGGACTGCCACTGCCTGTCCTTCCAGGGAAACCAGAGGTTAATGATTTTTGTCATATTGAGACTAACAGCTAACAATTGCTACAGTTGGCCTTTAGTATTTTATTTGTCCTTTTGAGGTATTCAGAATAGGTGACAATGGCTTGCAGTTGAGAACATATGTAGAGAGACCCCTGTGGCTTATGGAAAAGTTGCTCCATGCTGGTTGGGTGTTTGAAAAAAAAAATACAACCAGAGCTCTTTTATGTTCCTCTCCTTAATGAATGCATGAATGTCAAAATGTACCAATGGCCCATTCAGCAGGCAAAGCCTAAGCAGCTCCTTCTTTAAGAACACATCCTGAGATGTAAAATACATTTGCTTAACAAATTAAAATAATGAGATAATTCAATTAGTTTCTTTAAAAAAAAAAAAAAAGAGAGAGAGAAAAAAGGGTACATCAGGGGATTATTGTAATACAAGAACAGGTCATACAGCACAAAGGAGGAACAAACCAATTTGAAATAAGGTTAGAGTAGTAACGAAGGAATGTACATTGAATCATGGACCGCCATTGTAAAGATATTTACTTGAAACAATAAAATTGTACATCACAGATTCCCCCGTTCTGGCTCAGCCAGCGTTGCACTTTGAATGGACAAGCTAATTTGAGAAAAAGTGCGAGATCTTTAAAAGAAAGGAGTTCTCTTCCTTCCCTGCATGTGTTTATGGCAAGAATCTTTCTGAATTTACATTGCACTGGTCAGGGGTCTCCATTATCAGTTTGCAGGTCTGAGAATTACAGCACAGTAAATCTTTCAACACCTGCAAACTCATTAAAGCTTGGACGGTAAGAGGTTTGGGGCTTTTTTGTGTTCATTTAATTTGATTTTTGCGAGGCCATCCTCACCAGTGATGGCAAATTTCCTCAATTCATGCAGGATGGAGAGGGTCAGGAGAGAGAGGATGGAAACAAGGAAAAGGGATTTCAAAAAGCCAGGAGGACTTTCCTCAAGAGAAGCGAGAGGCAGTTGACTGTTTAATAAGCATGTGTCGAATGCTTTCAAGGAGCACGTGAGAAAGGAAGGCAGGGAGAAAAAAAACAAGATATCACGAATTTCATAAGAGGAAATGGAGTTAACACAGAGACATGTACAAAACAAACTGGTTTGTGGCCCTGCTTTTTGCTGTCTGCCTGTACTACTCCTCTAAAGATACCCTACAGCTAAATGTAAAACCCTCCACTCACACTCACTCGACTTCCAAATTAAAAACATTTTACAGGTTAGTAAATCTCCAGCTGAGGTGATGTAGCAAAGAACAGCTGTGAAGTAATTTTGATAATGATGAGAATAATAAGCACATGGCAAGGTTCAGGGCTTTGCTGTTGCAGCTTCAGTGCTCCTGAATAGATAAAAGTGATTAAATACTCCTGATTATCCCTGACCAATATGTAATGGATTTACAGCCCTTTCAATTAGTCAGTATTTGCTTAGGACTCATTATTTTGTCTTTGGTTAAGTAATCAGCCCAGAGACTCATGTTCTGTCTAATTCCTCTGAGCCAAGTGGGTACAGGGCACCTGACCTTTGAAATGGCCATAGCTGGGAGGCAGGAATAACCACTACTCCAGCAGAGACACTGGCTATTCCAGCTAATCCTGACCCCACAGGCCAGATCAATGCACCTTAGTTTGCTACTAATGTCCTTACATCAAAATGATGGTTTAGAAATGTGGATCTATCGCTCCCCCCCTTTAGCTGTGCTGCCAGCAGAGCAGTTCGATAGTCCCTATCATAAATAAATCGGGTACCTTGTCCTGAAATCGTTACACTGTAACCAACATCAGCCACCATGGAAATTTATAAAACTTTGGTAGAAGAAGAGGTAGTTAATAACAGTTAGCGTTTTAAGCCTTATCAAGTGAGAAACAATTTTACAGTGAGAGGAAGAAGAAAATCAATTGATAATTTTACCAGTTTCCATTATTTCCCACATGAAGTAAACTACAAAGAGTGTTACTAGGTTTTCTGTGGAACCGTGTTTTGATGCCTAAGTGAAGCTATAACAGTCAACAGAACACCAACACATAAAACCAATCGCAAGCAGGAGGATAAAGATAGCCCATAGAAAGCACTGCTTTTTCATGTATTTAATCTCTCTTCCCCAAATGTGAATATGGCTAGCTTTTAACATAATGGACTTGAAGAGAAGCTAAAAAGGTGCTTTTTCTCTCTGTTACATAACTGAAGAATTAGGGAACCTGTAAGCCTTCTATATTTCTCACAAAAAGTAACAATGACAAGTTTGCAAGCTGCTGCTTTGACTCCTCTAACATCCACAGTGTATGTCAGCGCACACAGACTAGGGCTCTCTTCCACCACATACATATGAAGTTTGTGTAAACAGAGGCCAGCGATAAAGAATCCAGGAGGCAGAGCTTTATATATGCTAAAGCAAGAAACCTCCTTTTTTGTCCTTAGGAACATTTTGAATAGTTCAAAGCAAAAAATGGTTACTTTATATGTAGGTGGTGTTCCATGCTATGGCTTTGTACTCTTTCTCTCTCTCTTTCTCTCTCTATGGGCATGTATGTGTGTATATATATACATATACATATATATATATATAGGTTTCTTTCAGATTTGTCATGATTCCAAGAGCCAAGAAAAAAAAAAATCTAGGGGGGAAAAAAAAAAAAAAGCAACAATAACTGAGCCCTAATAATGGTCCAAAAATTATGGGGACAATTGATTTCTAATAATGATGAATAAACCTCATTAGGCACATGAATAGAAATCTATTTTTGTTTTGGGCACCACTTACTGTGAGATGCTGGAAAAGCCACGCTCTCATGATATTTGTTGCTACTTTGGGGAAAATGCCTCTTTTCTTCTGACGCTTTTTGTCCTTGTCTGGGTCATCGTCATCCCCTGTACCAGGTGAGGCTACACTGTTGTCTAAACCATCTCCTACAACAAAGAGAAAAACAGGAAGGAGGAGACATTTAGTGAACAAAATACAGAAGCCCCAAAGTACCATTAATTACCAAGGCACTACCACAGTTTTATTTTGATTTGCTAGATCAGGCACATACAGTTTCTCATTATATATGAATGCAGATACAAATATGTAAAAATTAGAAACCATGTCTCTCCAAATACTAATTTTGTGTTTCACACATGCATATATCATTAATTCAATTATAATTGTGTGCTTGACATAGTGCAATAGCTCTTTGTCAATTATGGGATTCAATGTGGGAAAATGTGCCACAAGAAAACCCATTCACTGGAAATGCATCCCTACAACCATTCTGAATACGCACTATAAGTAATCAAGTTAAATGTTCTGTAGTCTATATATTCAAGGCCCTCTGCAGAGGTGGCAGTAACCGTGTCACCGTTCAGTGCACATAACACACTGTCAGATGAGCCCCTCCCCATAACCATCACCTCCCAACACACATACATACGCACGCACAAACACGTACACCTAGTTTGACCCTGCATATAGCATTTGCATGACATGAAAACTTCTACATCTCTGCATCAGTGATTATTATCATTAAAAAAAAAGATGCACATCAAGGTAGAGCTCTCACTTAATCAGAACTTTCCATCAACATCTTTCTCTTCTGTGCTTTTCCCTGGCATTAATTGTGCATTAGCAAAAATCATTTACTTTTAACAGTCATAGTTATTTTTTCTTGCCCTCCAGCAAAAATGCCTTGAAAGCCTGCCTGGAGGGCATCTAAATTATGTATCTGAAAAACTCTTCTGGCAAGGCATTGCAGGACCCCTACTTTCTTAAAATTCATACGAGCACGTCTTCCTGTTTTTGGGAAGGCATCAATCAAGAGCAGCAATATATGCCATATTCCTACATTAATATTTGAACTAATAACTTTAAAAAAAGGAAAGAAACAAGATCCGACTTGTGGCATAATCAAATGCAAAATAAATGAAGAATACTGGGACAGCACTGAGACTTTATAGATTGCTGTGTTTTCCTTACACATCATTAGCCCGGAGCCACACGAAAGAGGAAAACAGAGAAGTGGAGAGTTTATGCTCCCTGCTGGTGTTTAAGAAGCCGAGGTCCTGGAAGGACATCTGGGAATTGTGCTGAGACGGTGGTTTTTGTAATTTAAGAATAGACATTCATTAGCAGTAAATGCCATAAATCCCATGCTAAGTAAAAACCTTGTCCAAGAAAGCCTAAAACAATAAACTCTGTGCTCAATGTAGCCTGAGCTAGACGCTCCATAGCTTCCTGAGGAATGCTATAGATTCACGAGCTAATTCCTATAGCCTTGCCTAGTTCTGTAGTGCTACTAAACGAAATACGTTGCTGCTACATACAGTCCATTTGCTTCAAAACTTGCGTTTCAGCTCCATCTTGCCTCCCGTGCTAGATCACCCTTCTTCCACTGCCTCCCCTCTGAAAAACCAACCCTTTTGGACCGGAGAGACAGAAAAAGCCACAGCAAAGAGCTGGCAGATTAATTTTATTGACATTTCCATTTTCACTGCAATGTGATACCCTCCATCACATGGAAGAGATGACCCTCACTATTTACAGACTGACAGGCCACTTCATTACAACCACCCTGCCCCAAGGCAGAGCAGCTCCTTTCCATCTGCCCAAACACCAGAGCAAGACCCTGAAGTCGCTGCTCTCTTTCTCATGCTCCTTTTCTTTTTTTGTTGTTGTTGTTTGTTTCTGTTAACGATAGAGCAAGGAGAGTCGAATCACGGCAAACTAATCTAAGAGATTATGGAAGCCCTAAACGCTGTAACCAACTGCTCACTTTTGCAAGATGCTGGTTATTTAGAAAGAGCTCCTTTCCCTTGCGCTCTCCCCCCGCTATATTCCACCCTACCCCTCTCTCTCTCACACACACACACACACGCACGCGCGCGCACACACACACACACTTTCCACTATGCCAAGGAACTGCTGCAAGGCAAATTCTCACAAACACTAATGGCTTCTGACTGCTCCTTGGCAACCCCAGCATTTTAACCTGGGTGGATATGCTCTCCAAAATACAGACACTGGAGCTATCTCATCAGCTGTTCATGTGACACAGATGGAGAGTGGCTATTAGGAGCCAGGCAATGGGCCTTGGGGATCTGAGGTGCTGTACTGTAGCCTCAGGCAATTTTGAAAAGCAGTACCCGGAGATGGGGGGAAAAAAATCCCTACTGAAAGTGCAAGTTTGAAGTCAGTCAGTCTGTTTGTCTATCTGTCGTGCAGATAAAGATATCTTTGTCTCTTTATGTAAAAGCTGTGTGTGTATGCACAGGATGCGTGGAGCTGTAAAACTTCCGCTCTGCACCATTCTTCCGCACCGCAGAAGCACTGCTTCACTCTCTATATGGACAAATTCCTGTTTCTCTGCATATTTATACTCTCCTGTTTGTGAGCATCCTCAGCAGGAGTCACCTACATGCTAAATCCGTGTTTAGACCTTTTGGAGAGGTTGTCAATATCCTGGTTTTAAAAAGCTAATAGCAGCCCGAGAGATGAAAGTTCAGCTAAAGCTTCCCTGCCTTCCCACCTCAAGCAGCAGCTGAAACGGTAAGAGGCAGTGCTTCCCTAATCTGTTCCATAACCTCATGAAAGGAAATCCAAATATCGTACCTCCAGATTACCTCAGAAGATGAATACAGCAAGATTTGCTGCTCCGGTGAACTACAAGCCCACTCCTGTTAAGCTGTATTGTCATATCTTTAATAGCACTACAACAGCTTACATTAGTGGATACGGTTTCTAGCGGCAGGAAATCATAGAAGTAGCCCATAACTGCCTTTTCCAAGATGGAATGATTTACTTCTTGGATATGGAGGGCCTGATCCTAGTTTGCTGTATCCAAATAAACACGAGTTACTTTAAACACAGAAAAAGAAATTATCAACAGTGAAATACAATGAACAGACATGAAAGTCACTCTATTGAAGACTGGATTGAGTATACTTTTAACTGCTGTATGAAGGAGTCCAAATTTCAATCATTTAAACCATCATTAAGAGTGATTCTGCTTAGGTGAACTGTTCATATCCTGATTTGGATGGTAATTTGTAAGAAGAGTAAAGTCCTAACTTGCATGGAAATGACAACTATATAAGCATAGTTATCCCAATTTTCTAGCGGGGAAGCTCAGTCTAGATTTTGGCCCACTGACTCTCTCTTTCGCACAGCAGCAAAAGAAATGAAGGGTGACTTTCTCCTGCTTTGCACACTGTTCACTCGTTTATTCTTGTGCAAAGAGTACAAGTGATTGCAAAACCCTATCACTGTTCTAGGAAAGTGGAGAATTCTTAAGTGGCACTCTCTTTGTGGAGATGTCAATGACTATGCAGGATTCAAGCCAGTAGTGAATTAGGCATATTACCCAGCTTGTTTAAGATTATATCAATGCTATGTAATAGTCTCAGTAACCCCTATAAAAGATGGAGAGAGTTTACAAGAAACTTTGCAAAGTGACCCACATGGGGTTCCTTAGAGACCTTCTCTTCTAGGGGAAGGGTTTGTGGAGGAGGCTGAAGATGCAAGTCTTCTTTACACAGTGGGAAGTCAGGCTTCCACACTAGCTCTGTGTGCAAACACTCTTAGCACGTGCTGAGGGTTTCTTCCCACAAGATAAATTCTTTTGCATTGAAAGCAAATGACACTACCTCTTATTAAAAAAATACTGCATAAGTAGTTAGAGCAGGGTTTCCATTGCACCATAATTTCCAACTTAACTTGCTGCAAACTGATTTCCTTGGACAGACTAGCTTGCTGACCCCAATGTTCGTTCATACAGCTAAGGACTCTTTGGGAAACAGAGTCCAGTCCTACAGAAGTCCTGTCCAACCTTATTGTATCAATGAATTCCTCTTTGACAGTCCTCCACACTATCGGTACTATCTCAACCCTAGTCCTTGTTTGTGTTCCTCACAGAGTAAAGACCCAGCAAGAGATGAAGCGAGTGCTGCTTAGAAGCTGCTTATCTAGTTTTTCACCATTTGTGAACAGGATGGATAAGAGATTCCCAATCTACGCAGAATGAGAACTGAAAAGGATAACCCAGTCAGGCCAAAGCACAGAAGCCTGGTAACAGCCCAGATTCAAACTCTCAAATAGTTTCTATTACCATCATAACAAGCAGAGCAGTAAGAAAAGTGCTCTCTGGAAAAATACATTTCAGGATCCAGTGTTTGAGTTTCTTCACCATCAGAGGTCCCTTACAGCTTTATGGTTTGTCATGCTACAGGAAAAGAGAGAAGAGCAGGGGTATCTAAGGCAGGGGGAAAACAAGACACTTCACCATTTTTCTAAAAATAGTGCAAGCAATATGAAAACCAAGCTAAAGATTCTGAAAATGAAAGCTGCAGCACACTATGCTGATCTTAAGTAAACTACTCTACAATCTTTGAGCCCAGTACTTTGATGGAGTAGAATATGTAGGTATAAACGCAAAACAAAGAGGACAATCTGCATCCAGCTTATATTCGCAATTTGCAATTATTTGTTTGTACTTATAATGTGTCCACCTGGACATGTAAGTATTGTAAACCATTATTAATAAGGATCTTCAACTTAGTAATGTGATCCACATCGCCACCAGAGAAAAATCTTAAAATCTGGTTAATTACCACTGACAAAAAGCTGGAAAGAGAAGCATTTGAATACATTTTAGAGATAAGACAGTCTGTGCTGTAGGGAGGACTAACAGAAAGGGAAGGTCCGTTCCAGAATCAAAGACCCTTCAGGAGAACTCCTTATCTCCATTCCACCCTGTTAAAATCATCAGGCTTTTAGCCTTACAACTTCAGCAGACCACAGCTCTTTGAAAGAAATGCTGGCTGTGGGTTGTTTTTTTTCTCCTCCTCTCAACGATCATTGCTCACGGAAGTTGACTTAGTCTCCTCACACCACAGAAGCAATACTTATCTGGCGCGTCTTACCGCCTAGGGAAACTGAGTTAGGATAGGTTATGGGTGGCAAACCTCGGACTTTGAAAACCACAAGCAGTCCAAGTGGGCACCCCAGCTTAGAGCCGTGCCATCGTCAGCAGCGCTCTGCTAGTACGTGCGCTGGTTTTGCTGAATCACTTGACTGCGGGAGGAGAGGAGCCCTCAGAAGCTGCTCAGGCCCAACAGAGGCACCCAAGGCTGACCCGCGCGCTCAGCCGCCACTTGTCCCGTCCTGGAGCGGGGGGTCCTCAAGTGTAATCAGCCCCCTGCGTGCCCTCCCCTTTCGCGCCTCTGAGACACCAGACACGCGTGTCTCGTGGTGCTGTCACGCGTTCCTGAGCGTCTGGGAGAGAAAGAAAGGTTGGGCACTAGAAGGAACAGGAAGACTTCAGACATAGCGCACCACCGTCTCTCTTACTACAGATGTTTTCTTTTTGCCCTTCTAGCAGCAGGGAGGAGACGAAGAACTGGCCTTCTCTCTGTTGTTCTTTTGGAAGGTCTTTTGCTTTCCAGAATATAACCCAGAAATTTCACAGGGCTGATACTGTAAAGATGGCATGTACAAATTTCACACAATCCGGGCATTAATAACTACTTTAAATTCAAATAGGAGAAAAAGGAGGAGAACTTAAGCCACTCCTAGACCTCACCTACAAAGCTATTCTACTCGGTCTGATCACATTTTAGCATAGTTTGTCAGTCAGGAGCAGGTCCCTGTTGCCATCTGGCAATATGTGCTAAAGGCTTAAGGAGTTGCATGGTATCTGGTATCTGAAGTGTATTTACAACAAGACACAGAATAAAAACTCTTCCTTTTCTGTTTCTGGATAGGCACCTTTCCATAATCACTAATTTATCTTATTTTCAAAAAGGCATTTACAAATATTTTATTATTTACTCAAGGGTAGGAATGACATTCCAGCTATGTTATTGTTATAGCCATGCATGCTATAAAATTGGTGATTCAACTCTTTCAAAATTATTTGCAGAACTGTAATGTTTCACATTTCCCCTTTTATTATTTTCCTGCCCCAAAATAAGAAAAAAGACTGACTTTTTTGTGCCCTTAATTGTCTGTGTTTAAAGCTCGTGTTTATTTGTGAAGTGACTGGAGAATTCTTAGAGATTATATTCAAAAGCCAACAACATATTTTTCTAGCTTTTTAAAGAGAAAACTAATAAACACGGGTTTAAATTTTAAGCTCTTTCATACAGCCAGTAGGTTTGTGGTTCGTTCATTATAACCCAACATTTTTTCACATCAGGTGAAAAAAGTGTTCCAATGCAGACAAGGGCAACAGTAAAGCAACCTGCTAATTACTGATCTCTCTTACGTTCCTGCTGTGCTAAACTGTCCGGACATGTTGAAGTGAAATTTTTCTGCGATTTTCAAGTGACTAGTTCATGGCCCACTGCCGTGGAGTGCCGGAGAAGGGATGAAATGCTTTAGTTTACATGCAACATTTACTAACTGTGTGGGTTTTCCGACATTAAAGAGGGGACAGTGACCCATGCCACCTTTTTCACACTCAAAAGAGCACTGAAAAAACAGTCTTCATAGGCTTACCTCAGGCTTCCCTGGCCCTTAACACCCTCCCCCCAGGGTAGGAGCAGAAAGAGAAAAAAGAAGGGATTTTATGCTCCTTTCTCTTCAACTTTTCAGGCGGTATAAGCAGCATTTAGCAAATTCAGCCTCCAAATGGCTCCAAATGCTCCGAGCTGCAGGGGCTCATCCTTTGTTAGCCTCCCTCTATTTACACAGGATTTACGCAGGCTCTCCACTGAAGAGACCACATGTTTCTGACAGAAAGCACTTCCATTCACACTGCATCAGGCAACAGGATTGTAACCACTGCAGCTTCACGCTGACCTGAGATTAGGGATTTCAGCAACATTGAGATGGTAACAATCTGCTAACTAACAAAAATTATCCATGGAGAACTCTGCTGCTTACTCCAGTTAAAACTACCGTGGCCAGATAGATTAGGTTACTTAAAAGGACAATTAAGAACTAGCTACTATCAAGAATATGCATGTCCATCTACAAATCACATACACACACAGAAAAATATCAGCAGGAAAAAAAAAAGAAAAAAAAAGAAAAAAATCAGACTGCAGCTTGGATTAAAACAATTTCACCCACTGGCTGAAGACATAAAGTGTAAAAACAGACAGATGGACACATATGTAAATGTGGCTGCATTTGTTTCTCTGGAGCTGGCAAGTTAGTAATAACAGTATAGTTTAATAATTTATTTTCCATGGTATTTTCACACTGGTTAACTGGGCAGTGGCAACATCCATGCGGAACTTCAGGAGCACAATAACTCCTTCAATCTAATTGCTACTGGGGCAAACAAACTGAACTAAGCGACCTCTCTTGGCTCTACCTACAGGACTCAGTCCTGGAACCCAATATCAGTCTGGGGATTTTTAAAATTTAGTATTTTTTTTTTTTAACTCAGTTTGGCCAGTCAGGGTTTCTGCACTGAGATTTTTTTTCCAGATTTAGTATTTGTGTCAGGGTTTTTCAAAATGGATTACGCACACACAAGCACAACAGACGTTGCTGGTTGGAGCTTGTGTTTTTTTGCTCGGTAGCCTTTCATGGGGCAAAAGAAAATTAGATGGGAACACAGGGCCAGAAAGGACCACACAGATCCAGTTTTTGATGAGTTTTATTTTGACGTTTTAATCTGGCAAATTATTTTGCTACTGCAGCAAAGGACAAAACAATTTACTTCTGTAATAGTCACTCATACATGCATCGGATAAGCATGTGAAAAGTACACGGTATATTCTAAAGTTCTCCATAGTATATCATAATAAAGCTCTTCTGGGCACTCAATGATTCATTTTTAGTGATCTCTCAAATGCCCTTATCCACAGTTAACACTCAGATTTTATTAAGGAAGAAAGCAGGGACAAATGTCCACTTAAGTCCCAGCTCTCAAATTCAACTCTGCTTGCGCTGCAGTACCTAAAGCTAAAGCTTTTTTAATGTTCTATTCGCCTCCCCTGTGTGGCATTTCTGCTAACACAGAGTTCACAATCTTTCAGCCCCAAACACAGAAGGCTGCTATCTTCAAGTCATCCAAGGAATGTGCCAGATACTATCATCTCCCCTGCAATACAAAGAACCAGAAAGAGGCAGAGACCAAAAGGAGACCGTACTGATCAGGTTACTAAAGTCCAGAAAGTCTTTCCCAGAATGCTAAATGTTAATCTTTGAACCAGCAAATGTTATAATTAAGATCCTTGTAGTTGGAGGAAATGCTAGCTCCAGAAGTCAAAGGTACAGCCATTTGAAGTTGTACTTTTTTCCACGTTTATCCTAATCTCGCACCCCTCATGCTGGCATAACCGCCATCAAGCACTTTGTTCTATTCAAGCAAAATTATCATTAATGTCAGTGGCAGTTTTGCCTGAGTAAGGAGTGTAAGACCAGATCCTTGTCTTATTCACACAGAATTGCAAGCACTGCACAATTCCAGAGGAGATATACTCATTAAAACTTGTGGTTTATGCTGATTTATGATGCTCTTCTGTTTAAGAGTGAAACTCACTTTGTACCTCACCGGGAAAGTGTTCAATGCACTTGTTTCTACATGGTTTTAACTTCAAGTCCCCCCCTCCCCACAAGTTGGGAAGTTTACTCCCAGGTTTTGGCACCTAGGCTGAAGGCAAGCATTATTAAATTAGGTTTAAGTATTTTGTCTGCTTCGGTAATTACTTTGCAGTGCAAATGTAAATAGCTGTTATTCTGTTTAAATTTTTCATCCTACTAAATGCTGTCACACAAAATGTCCTTGTGCTGCAGTCTAAATGGAGTTCTTTTTAAATTGCTTTTTAAATATATTTTTAGACAAATATTTTTAGCATTCTCATAGTAATTGTGTTAAGAATACCAGCTGCAGACTTTGGCTACAGCTGAGACAACAATAACAAGTCATTAAAGAAATCAGGAGACAAAAAATTTTTTTTTTTTTTTTTTCCCTAAAGCACATCTTCTTTAAGAGACCATTGTCTTTTTTTAGTTCTCTATCCCTGTTGGAGTAAGTGGGATAGCATTTTTAGTTTCCTTAATCAACTGTGCCAAAGTTACTATACATTAAAAAGCTACATCATATCTTAAGTACCATTTCTTATTTGCTATCCTGTTATTTTTGTCATTAGAATAATATCAAACGTGGGCAAAATAGCCAAGTTCAATTAAAATTCTACCTGCAGTTGAAGTAATTAAGTTCAATAGTATCTCATCAATATTTAACCTTTAACATTTTGCAGTTATTTATATACAGCAGAACATGGAGAACTTAAAGTAGATGATGGCTACCATCCTGTAGTGTTCTTCATTAAATCATTAATGTAGTTTCTTTAAGAATAAAAATGGCTTTTTTTGAAAAGGAAAATAGCCATCAGAGCATCTCAATTTTCCTTACAGCTGTTACAAACTTATTAACTGTGAGATATTTTAACGTTTTGCAGTTCCCTTTAGACAACATGTTGTTGGGCATAACTGCTTGTTCAGGAAACATCCCTTAAAATGATGCTCACTAATACAGCAAGAGTCCATGTACTGTCCACCCTTTTCAGGGTTATTTAGCTATTAAAAATGCACCAGCTGAAATATTGCATATGAATACACATTCATAGGATTTTTTTCATCATTTTTTAAAAAAGGTAGGACTAGAAATGTAACAGACATTTATTCCTGAGAGATACTAACTTAAAAGCTTCAGTTATTAAAAAGGGCATTTGTTAAGCCACAAGTCCAAAATGCACATTAGTCTATTTTAAGATGTGTTACAAAAAAATGGAGGATGGCTGAATGTTTGGAAAAAAAAAAAGTTTTAATAGAAAAGTGTCAAAATGAACCATAAAAGCTTTTCCAGGTGATAAAATGTGCACAAATGTGTATGTTACATAAAACACAAATAGTACCATCTCGATATACATTCACAAACACCTGAGCAGCATCAGAAAAGATGCTTGCTGTGAATGCATAGTCCAGAAAAAATAAAAAAAATACAAAACAACTCCAAACTTGGCAAATCTTACATACCATAAGAGCTCCAACACCTATGCACAGTAGGGTGGATTAACCCGCTGGGTGCTGCAGACATATATATGCACCTCCTCCTAAAGTGTTCATTTGGCTGGCAGTCTGGAAAATGCCAGAATGTGAAGGGTTACGTGGGAACACTGACAGTCTGCTCTTGTAGGTTTAAGTTAAAGCCAGTACTTTGAATATAGTGTGTTAGGTATTTAGAAACATAACTAATACTGTTTATAAGCGGTATACTATTTGGTGCTCACAACAAAGGGCTCAATCCGGTGCTCACTCCTACTGGGGAATCACGTTCCAGGCGACAACCGCGTGCTTTCGGTCTGCCCGTGTTTACTTTGGGGGTAACAGTTTTCAGGAGTCTTTTCCTCCAAGAAGCCTTGTAATGGTAAAGTGTAAACCATCTATACCTCACCTGCTATACATATTGGATGCTTAAAAGTGGTTACTGGAAAGGCCTGAAATGCTTTGTCTTTCAAGTTCAGCAGACAGATTATAAGAGCAAGTATTTAAGAGCCAAAGCCCCTAGCTAGTCCCTGCTAGTTTCTTAGAGTCCGGCTTCAGCCGTGAGGGAAGATATAGTTAAGAATATCCACATGCCTCAAACTGGAAGAAGCAGCAAGCATACGGACACGTGAATTCGCGTCAGAAAATTTCAACTGGCTGACAAAAAAAACCCAAAAAGAAATCTTTATGATGCTAGAAATGCTGACAAGCAACTTATTTTCTCCCATTGTATAGTTTTACTGAATTGCTTCAGGATAATATGATTTTTTTTTTAAAGTGAAAAAGAAGGGAAGGCCATGGCCTTCTCCTCTCTCTGCACCCAAACTATCCCATAAGATGCTTTGGAGCTGCTTTAAGTGATCAAAAGAACTGACAGAGCAACACATAATTTTGTAGAAACATGGGGAAAAGCTTTTGACAACAGTTTCGATGAATTGGATTTAGAAAATAAGGAAGCATAAAAATAGCAAAACCACAGGGTACTGCCTTGTTATGACACTATTTGCTTAAAAGTTCAAAGCACAAAACTAAAAAGCACAGGCCCCCACTCTGACACGTGATGCTTTGCTTTTCTGTTCATAAGCCTGTAATTTCATTTCAAGTCTTTCATTGTAGCAGAAAGTGTTGCAAAAGACATACACGCAGTGCCTACAAAGTCTTCCCAGACTGGTTTGTGTCCCTGAGCAATTCCTAGGGAAGGACCTCACAAGCTGGGCTCCAGAGAACTTCCATCACCCCGCTCCCCTCTGCAGAGGAGATAGGGTTGGCTATACGTACGAACCCCGAATGAAAATCCTGGCAGGTTACGAGACTTCTCTTCATTCCGATGGGTAAAACTGAGTTTCCCCCTGGACAGGCTGTTCACCTAGCCAGTTAGAGAACTGACATGTACGCCATGAGATCAGACCTAAGCCCCACCAATCAAGTAGCAGTCTGGGCTAAATGTGCTGATGCAGCAAATTTCCAGATCTTGATCACACTAGGCAGGGGAGTCATTCTTCTCAGTGATAAAGTCACTGAATGCACTCTTGAGGAGATAAAAAATTAAGAACTGGCTGACTTTGCACCATTTGAGTGAGGTATTCACCGCTGACCCAGAACAACAGAATTGTCACCAGCTAGGAATCACCATAGACATGGTCATCTCTGACTCCGTACTGCAAGGCTGTTCTCAGGAATCGTTTCTCAGCTGGTTAGTGGCATCAATCCGGAAACTACAGTGTTTAAATGCATTATGCATTAGAAGAAACTTCACACAGTCCCTCCATCCCTCTCCTTCTCCCCCTTCTTTTAAAAACTCTGTGAAATGATGCCAACGAGAGGGCTCAGTAGTCAAAAAAAAAAAAGGCAAATAGGATTTTGGCAATTAAGATTTGCCTCAAAGACATCAGCCCTCCTTTGCAATTTTATAGTTAAGATATTTTTACCTGTGTTTTACTATGTCAGCTTTTAAAACTTAACAGAGATTGATGCAGCAGCTAAGAATTGAGATGCTAATAGTGTTAGAGCATTATCTAACACAAGATACTCTATTCCCTTTTCTGTTATTGGCTCAGAAAGTGACCTTCAGCAAACTTTAGGGATAAGGATTTTCAAAAGTGCTCAAACGAGCAAGGAACATAGCTTTCAATGAAAACTGCTTTAAAAGTAATACATAATATTCCTTTTGATAGTAATTGGTGGTGGCTTTTAGATAAGTGAATATTATATATTATTAAAGACAAACATGTCAATGCACTCCTGTGCTCATTTGAACATTACATTTTTTCAAGTCTGAGTATGGTTATTGTTTTTACTAATTCTTCTTCAGCTCTGAATGCATATCTTAAAGAGAACGTGCTTTCTTTACATCCTGAAATACCACGTTAGAAGGCAGGTTCTTGGACATAAGTACTTGTGATCAAAATAGATGCACAAGGACAACTTATTTCTTTTCTTCTTCACCTAAATAGCAGTATTTCCATTTACGTTACTAAGAGCAAAAGCAAGACTTAGTGCTGCAACTTTGGTAAAGAGACCACACAGGTTTTTATATCTATGGCTGATCAAAATCGTGAAGCATGAACGGTATTGCCATCCAGTCTTTATCCATCTCTGGTTCCTGTGGCATACACGGGGATTTGTTCTGAGGGCGCAAGTGAAAAGCTAAGATTTGGTATTTCCCATTTCTACCTCCAATGAACTCAATGACAAAACACTCTCTGGAGCTCACTCTTCACCTGCGGCACACGCTGTGATTCTGTCGGCGTGGATGACACGCACACACAGAGAGCGAGCCCGCTTTCCCGGGGAGGAGAAGTGCTCAGAGGGACCGGGACCTGCCCCTGCTGCCGGTCTCTCCGCAGCAAGGACACGTACGTAAGCAGCAGCCCTGCCCCTCTGGATGGAGATAACTTTTCCCTGGCTCTCAGAGCCCAGGAAAGAATTATCACATGGAGTGCAGGTCTGGGGCCATTTTTCCAAAATAAGAAAGGCCAACGTTCCTCATTCATTTACAAAGCACTAACGAGGCCCCTTTTTCAACCCTGTTTATTTCTCACAAAATAGATTCTTCTGGGCAATGACAAGAGAAACTAAATCAAGGAGATGAGCAGGCTATCCTTTTCTCCTCGACCGGTGCTGCTTTCTGGTACCTGTGATGGCTTTTCCTGTGTGTGATAAAGGTTCAGTAAATAATGCAAGCCTGGGCCCTGGCTGTTGTTGGTTCACAGATTGTACGTCCTTAGCAGCACCACCCCATCTATTACTGTGGAATTAGTTGACAATACTACTAGTTGAACCAAAAAAATAAACTAATTGGTCCCTGAGGATAGCTAGGTGCTTGGGAAGTCTTTTTAACAAAAAGAAAAAAAATTATCTCCCATAGTGATTTGCCAGCCTTCCTATACTCTATCCAGCACATTGGGACTTCTAAATTACATACTATAATTGACATCAAATATCTGTCCCATCAGTGAATATCTTTATTAGCATCAAAATCACTCACAACTAGTGTTCCTCAATGTTATTAAACAGAACTTGTTCTAGGTGTTGCCTTACTAATTAGTCAGGATGAGCCCGAGGAAGAAAATCTGGGTCATGTTAAATTAATTGGAATGAGCATGAAAATTAGCAGAGCAAACTGCATCAATTTTCTATAGAGAGCCTTTCTTCATGTTGAGAATAAAAATGGATATTATGAGGCATTAACCAAACTGCCTTCTGTGACTGCCAAGAGGTGTGTTACAGTAGCCCAAAAATATCATGCTCACAGATTTTCAGAAGTTAATGAGACATTTCCAGGAATGGTAAATACATGGTATTAAAATGGGTGTGCCTCTTATGGGAAAATGCCAAGTCATTTCATGTTTATTCAGGCATAACAAGCTCCTCAAAATGAGCATAATTTAAGAGGTGAATAGTGCAAAGAGGGCTAACATTCAACTAATTTTCCTTAAGAAAGAAAAGATTAAATTGAACAAAAAATGAATTAAGAGGTTTACAAATCAACAAGTCAACCATCAGATTGCAGCCTCGGCTCAGTATATTCTCATCAGCCCCTGCCATGAAGTTTTCAAAAAATGTCCCGAAGGCAGGGAACAAAGCGAGCAGAACTGATTACAGCCACACTCACCGCCTTGCTGTCTAAACTCTGTTTGGCTTCCTAATGAGCTCACTAAAAACCTAATTCATCTCCCATAACCCTTCTCAGCCCTCCTTGAAATTCACCATTATGGAAATTACAGATGAAACATTTACAGGCTGTGTTCAAATTACTGCTTCTTCAACAGGCAGGTCCCTGACCCTCACAATGAACACAATAGAGGTATGTCCGGCATGAAACCACTCGAGCCGCAGCCTATAGAATAAAGAGGCTCAGGAAGGTTAAGACTTTTTCTCATGGTGACAATGATTTCCGCATTAATGCTTTCAGTTCCATGAATATGGGAATTTTGTGGGTTTGACAGTATATCAAATACAAATTGTAATTCAGAAGGGGAGAAATGAGTTGTACTGATGACAAATAGCTGAAATAGGCTAATGTGAATTCCCAGCCTGTTCATGAGGAAACTCCCTCAGTTCCTCATTACATGAAGTCAAAATGATCCTCACGGCACCTAGCCTGTAACTGGAAGATTACTGAATTGATGGATCCTTAGTTTAAAATGCAGCTGTTTTATTCTGCTTTAGTAATTAATTCTTTTTCCAATACCATATTGATTAAGCGTAGACCCTGATAAAGTTCAAACTGAGAAGAATCTCTAGTGGCTTCCTTAGTTGCTCCAGAGACTCAATGAAAACTTCCTACAATTCCACCTGCCTCCTCAGAGTGCTGATCCAATGAACAGAACAGTTTTTTTCTCATAAATTAGTTAGGCCATGTGGAGCTGTATTAGCTGATCGTTGCTTTTGTCTCTCTACTTGCTGACTTGCTTTTCACTTTTGCTGTCCTTTGTGCTGTCACACACAAAGTCGGAGTGCAGCTGCCATGCTGAACCCAAACCAAGGTAAAGAACAATTCGTACAAACTACATTTCCACCACCGCCCCCCCCCGCACTTTATACAGCTGCAACTCCCCGAGCAGCGCTGCACTCAATAAGGCCTCCTGGGATCCAACTAGCAGAGAAATCTGTGCTGAAGCATGCAGACGTTCTGCGGGACTAAAGGGTGTTGCGGGGGGAGTAACCTGTTTTCTTCAAGACTGCTCCACCTTTTGGGATTGAATATTTGCTGCTTTGTTTTTAGCAGCCAAAGATCCTTATATTATCTGGTTTTTACTTTAAAAAACCCAAACAAACAAGCCCAAACCACACACCTAAAACACGACAGCCACTTGAGACAAGAAATCGCCACTTCACCTCTAACAGTGGGACGTGGCTCCTTGTTGACTAACAGGCAGCCGGTGGCTGTCCATGAATGACCACTGCAAACACAGCAGCATATTACAAGAAGCAGCAATCACCAACATGATGCTGCTTTTCAGAGAGTTACCTGTACTGGGAAATCCAGGCTTGTGAATTAAAAAGAGCATGATAACAGAAAGTTTCTCAGATTACAGCCAGTAGAATGGATTTTCTTTTCTATGAAAATCAGAAGTGCATTGGTCTGAAAACATTCCCAGCCCTTAATAATAATACTATAATAATATTGTTTCTTCCCCAACCTACCCCAGCCCTTGTCCTCCCCCTTCCCTTTCCAACCACCTGAAAAAGAAACAGCTGATGCCTTCTGTGTCTGCACACTATGATTTATAACTGGAACCTGTGTGTCTGAAGGGTAACGTGCCGTATATACTGGTTTCCACAACACTGGTAACAAGTGACCTACAGAAGTAAAGGATCTGAGGGAGTGGCGGGCACATCAGATATTAGCAATCCTTCTTCAGATGACTTATTAGTTAATAAGACTACTTAAAGACTAAGGATCTCATTCTAATTTCATACTGTCCGAGGCCCCTGACTTAACCTTTGCCCTTCGACCAAGGTGAAAGCAGGTTAGCTTTCAGTATTTCTTCAGGAGAATCTGCTCAGTTTGGGCTCATGTGATTTGTATTTGCAGAGCTACGTAACCAGGCGGGTGCAAGGATGGCGGTGGGCATCCTCTGTGCGTGGTGGGCCGGGACAGATAACGGCATTCCCTACCTTCACAGCATTCTTCCTTAGGGCGAAAGGTCACCCTTCACAGATGTCTCCAGCAGACACTCAGTTGTCAAAAGGTTGCATCATGCGATTCATGCAGTCACTGCTAACAATGCACTGTTCTCATCCAGATACGTAAACACGTTGCACTTCTAAATAATTTCCTTGTTAAGGACAACTTGTTTTCCCCCCCCGAGTTTTGTTCAGTTATCAAAAAAAAAAAAAAAAAAGTAAGGAACACTGAGGAAAAAAAAAACAGTCTGATCCCTCCCTTCATCAATTCATGTCTTAAGTATTCTATTTTCCTTTTCTGTCAGGCTATTCAGCGCAAGAAGATGCTTCTGATTTATTCCCCCCAAAAAGAGAAATAAAACCACCATATCCCAAAATGTATAACATAAAGCATATAGTTTGGAGGCAAAAAAAGCGCACATTTGGTGAAATGGAAGATAGTAATCTTTTTGTCAGAAAAGTTACGCAGCCAGAAAAATTCAATGAAGAAAATTCTATTCGGTTTAATATAGCCTATTCTAATTTCTTCCACTTAAAAGAAATGAACAAACATGCACTCTGTGTGAACAAGTGCAAAAAGGAAAATGATGTGTGTTCACGTATTTGTTACAAATTCACATTTGCCAGTTGCAGAAAGTTTATTTCTCAAGGAGCACTTCAAAAATAATAGGTACTAGTTGCTACAGTAGCTCAGATTTTTAATTTCCAGTGCCTCCAGATGAATAGTATAACAAAGATTTCTTCTTTGTTAAGGACAGTTACTCTAAAGCAGCTTGAAGCTATCACACACAATACAAAACAAGTAATTTCATTCTAGAATGGATTCAAACAAGCTTATCAGGATTGTTATCTATTTATAAATTATATATTTAACAGTAAAGCAAGACAGACATGGCTGGAGTGTTACACATGGGGAAACATGATTAGAGATATGCCAAATTACTCAACCTAATCCCAAGCAATAGAATCTTAAAGGCAGTGGGAATTTCTAGAAGAATTAAGCATTATATATTGTAAAAAGCTCAATTAAATACCCTTAGAAACCAAGCAGAGATTCTTTCAGATCTGCCTGCAATATGTAGTCCTCCCAAATGCAGAATGTTTGCATCTCCAAACATCCCTTTTCTGCTCATTCCTTTAGCCACTGAGCCTATGGAAAGCACACTTAAAAAAAAAAAAAAACTTCAGTGCTTTCATGTCTCATATTTCATACACTTGGCCATCTTGAATTAATAGGAGTCAATGAAGATACACATTCTTAAAAACGGCTGCAGCTTCGTTGGTCTAATCTATGAACTTTAAAGACCTTCGTTTTATGAGCTTTCCTCAGGGTAGGTATTTCAGTGTTCTAAAAACAGGGTTATGGACTGTTAAGTTAAGCACATGTTCTGCATCAACATTTTAGTTTCAGCAGGTTATTTGGTGCCAAGTTTGCCAGTTAGTATCATCAATCCCGAAATATGTGCTTATTTGTTTTAACAGGTGTTTTGAGAACAGCACAGGACAGGAGAAAAGCACTGTTAATGAATTCATTTAGTATCTACCCTTAATTCTGAAAATCCCCTTACCCTTCCCCCTGAAACATGATAAAATTTCACCTCAGGTGTTTAAGACACAAAGAAAGGGAGTTGAAAAGGAGTGCAGATGAGTATTTCTATTATTTCACCAGTCTGACGATTTGTCCGCTCATTTCTATTGTACATTATTTCTCATCTAGTAATCACAGAACTGGGTTTACATATGGTACGACCCATCTACTTACAGAAAACTACCTTTTATTGTGCAACCGATGTTAACTGTAGAAGAAATAAGTAAGGCTGAAGCAAAAAACCCAATACTCTTTAGATAATGAAACATAACCAGGGACTTTCATTCAGTCTGTTCTTCTGAAGACCATTTGTTAGCATTTGCATCAGAGGACATACAGGGAGAAGAAATGAAAACCTTCTAAAAACAAAATTGGCTTACCCACATCAGTTGTTCCACAGTACCAAAATAACAGTTTGCTCTTAAAAATGAATAGCAGCAAAACATAACAATAAGATTTACACACACACACTGCTGTCACATTTGTGGGTCAGTTGAGATGGTGCATCACAATTTTCACAAAATCCACACGCACAGATACACACTTCTTGCAGGTGTTATCTCAGACTTGGTCTGCTGAGAAGAGAAGTGAATCCCCGCAGCGACGTTTGAAGGTTTAAAAGCTCAGGTTTTTGTTTCTAAATGCCTATGAAAACACTGCCTATGCTCAGAGGCCTTTTAAAACAAAACCAAAGCTTTTAAAGCTTCAAAAGCGGTCATGGGAATTTGCTCATCAGGAGGGAATCCTAAATGAAGGCCAAGATTCAGTGGATTCCCCTGGACGCAACAAAAGCCATAGCCTGTCTGCAGATCTACCGTTTCTTATCACAGATATGGGCTGATTCAAGCAAAACCTGAAAAACTTTGTCCATGCCCTACATTTTACAAAATCTACTTTTAAAAGGTTTAATCCTCCATCGTTATGTCCTGCTATTCTCTGCCATACTATAAAAAAACCTGAAAAACCCCACCAAAAAAACCCCTACCTTCATGGATACTCGATGAATATAAGAGAAAGATCAGCCCCCAAAGTCATCAACTTTAAGAAAAGAAGGGGGGGGGGGGGGGGAAGACAAAAAAAAAAGCTAAGCTTAGAACTTCTATTGTTACAAACTCAAATATGTACAAGACAGGAAGGAAACCAACTGACAGTTGCTTTTTAATATATGAGAGATGATTTACAGAAGGAAATATTCTAACGCCATGTTAAAGGCCTAAACTACTTTGAAAAACTTTTTTTTTTTTTAAATGTCAATATTTTCTACCTATAGCAGTTCAAAAATAAGGTAAGAAGTTCCTAACAAGTTGTTTAAAGGACTGTTATAAAAAGGCAGCAAGAAAGTAACGTTTGAGTAGATCAAGGCTGCCAAATCAGTCATTTAAAGCATAAAAAGCCTGGTGCAAATGAAGTCCTTCTTCTGAAAGTGTGAGATATAGCTTTTAGCTAGTTTTAAGGTAAAGCATGCAAGTAAAAAATCTACAGTTTCACCTGAATTTAACAACAGCATTCCTGCACACCATGTAACTGACGTTCTACCTTTTCTTTTGGATACAATAATCTCATTTCATTAATAAAAGTTACACCTTGCTTCCATGAAATAAGACAGACAACTCAAGAACAGCTAATAAGCACGGAGAAGGCTTAAGAGGAGAGGGCAATATATGGCTTTTTTTGTGTTCAGAATCAATATCCTTCTCAAAGGATCTAAAATAAAATGCATCATGCTATAACAAACAGCTGTTTGATGGAAGACTCGGAACAGAAGACCAATACATGGATCCTCCACTGGACATCTGGCCGTGCAGGAGTACATCCTGCTCATTACAGCCACAGTTTGAACTAGGATCCTTACGTCCAAGAGCACTACAGTGGCAAGCAAAGCAGGTCCAAGTGAATTGTTCTAGGGTTTCCCTCAGCTGGAGGGTGCTCTCTGCATAGTTTACAAATTATGCGCTAGACAAGTTCTCAGTCTCTTAAGAACAACCGAACCTTACAAGGAAATTCTCTAAGGAAGCATGTAAAATGTTTATATGTGAATAAACAAGGAAAAAAATGTATATATACACACACACACATCCCTACTAAGAACACAAGCGGCTCCTCTGAGCTCATGTAAGGCAGTCATAGAAAATAACATGAGAAACAAACTCAAATCTATATTCTCTGATTATATGAAGACAAATTATATAGAGATAAGATTTTTTTTGCAGCACAGACACACCAAGATTGAATCAATTCTGCTTTCAAATATACAGACTGTGCTCCCATCAACTCCCACTGAAGTCAGAATTTGACCTATTGTGTACTTTACATTCACATCAGTGAAGTCAGTAAGAATGCAGAAAATTGCTTTAGAAAGATGTAAAATTCTTTTATTTTAGAACTAGTAAAGGACAGGTTATTTCTTTTAAACAAACCAGATTGATGGCCATTTGGAAGAGCTTAAAGGAGGGTTAATTGGCATACAGTAAACCTGAGTTCTGACAGTGTGGACTTCTAGCTGAAATGACATTCTCTTTGGTGGTCCTAGGACTGTAGGATTAGTTTACAAGAAAGCAGAGAGGGGTTTGAAACCAAACCCTGAATGTCACTGATGAATTACCAGATTAGAAAGGCCTGACTATACGAAACATATTCCTGCCCAAATTCAGATGAGAAAACAAAACAACAAAAAAAAGGGGGCAGATCTGTAGCTGAGCCTGAGTTATAGATTAATAGTATGAAAGAAAGATCTTAAAAAAAAAACCAAAAAAAAAACCAAAAAAAACCAACAGTAAAGCCCTTCTTTCATAAAACCTTGCTCATAGACAGAACTTTATGCCAAACTATGCTCAAAGCTGGGAATATGAACTGCTAATAAGATCTAACTCAGGGAAATAATTAGGATAACCAATTCACAGCTAAATGAAAGTGTTTCATCTATCATTGCAGATATGCACTACAGAAGATTTTCTGGAAATGGATAAGATAGGATGAATTTCATTATTCTGAGACAGAAAAAAACAGAAAGAAGAAAATGAGCACATACACAGTGGTTAGCTATCAACTATGTCTAGCTCAAGTCACTAAAGTAAGTTTATGAACTTTAGGGAAATTCAGATTTGTCCCTTAAAACTGAAACAAAACAGTAATAAAATCTATAAGTAATTAAAATCTGAGAAACATTCAACATGAATAAGATAGTCTTTGTTATGTCTTTTTTAACTGGAAAACTGCATTATTACTTCTCCCTTGGACTGAAGTATGAGTACTGCACTCATCTTTCTCTTTTTTAAATCCTTGCACACGAAAAGGGCAGAAACCCCAAATTTGTAAATCAGCTGAGATGCTAGCACAGATCAGCTTATCCCTGTTTCCCTAAAATGAAAGACATCTATATGCATTAAGCATTTTGGTAACCTCTAAATAAAAATTTAATTTTGTAATACTTTAAACTTATGGAATCTACCATTTTAAATACTAATGGATAAAACACCGTTGAAGAAAAATAAGACTATTAAAACAAAGTATTAATTAAGTCTAATGCTTCTCATCTAGAAAGAAATCTAAGTTTACCACTCAAAAAAAAAAAAATGTTATGAACGAGGGATTTTTTCATATTCAAATACACTTTCACATGGTGACAGATGTTTTGCGCAAAATATATTAAGTATCTGAATACTCAAAATGAATCTTAAGTGCATGGACTTAGAAGCACATAAAATCTATTCAAAAGTCTACTAACTTAAAACAAACAAAACTTACCAGCTTTCTTTTTAAGGAAAATATTTGTAGTTTAGGACTAGAATGAAAATGTCAATTGAAAACAAATCCTACAAAGGCTTAGGTGGTCAATATTAACCCTACTGTGGGCCTCTATTTCAATAATGGGACTTGCAATATACAGGGTTAAGCAACGTATAAGTCTTTGCGAGACTGAGGTCCTACTTTGGTTCTTGTAGGCACTTCTGAAAATGGAAGGTCTATGCCGATGTACGCATAGGATCCTTTCATCCTTTGCCATTTCTTGCCTAAAAATATTTGCCATCTCCATAATGCTAGTTATTACATTAAAATCTTTAACAAGTGGCAAATTATAATTTTGACTTCAGTTTAACACTGAGAAATAAAAATAAAAGGCAGTAATGAAGAAATAATAAAAAGGTGACAGCCTTTTGACTGTAGAGAAGACATAGGGCTTTAATAATTTTCTCAAGGCAGTGAACTGACAGTAAAAGTTACACTCATTGGGTTTTACATGTTCTATGGACTGAGTATTTTTTTATTCAAAACAGCTTTCTTTACAATCTGATTGCACAGAAATATGATACTTTTTTTTTCCCTGATATAAAAACTGTCACCCTCCCTTTTTACTTTTCACAAGAAATTTCTTGATATAAAACATTAGAAGACCAAAATAATGCTTGGCCATGAGGTGCATGCACAGCATACATGGTTGTTTTAAACAACTGAATTATGTACCCAGTTGAATGGGAGTCCATGAACACCAAGTAATGTAATCAAGTCAAGATTATTGTTGTCTCACTGAAGCACTCGGGAGCACTGTTTGAGCACCAGGACCTCAGTGTCTTAGGTACTGTACAAATAAAGCAGAAGGACAATCCCTCTCCCTTTTTTTTACTGGCAGAAGCCCAATGTAGCTCCATCGGTTTCAAATGTATTAGCAAGGAAGGGCCTGATCCAAAGCTCACTGAAGTCAACCAAAATCTTTCTGTTGATTTAACAGGCTTTGGATTAGTCCCTAAATAAGAACAGATTTTGGCTCAGCTAAAGGATTTCACTTAAGCCCTCTGCTTGTTCAAGCATCTAGTAGGAGCTAAGAGAACACTGTGGTCCTACTGAGTAGGAGGCTGTGTTCATCCTGAACTATCCCCTTTAACAGATGTACAGGGTCAGGAGTCGCACGAAATAGAGAACCGTCAGTAAGTGGTAAATCTGAGGTGGGAGGAATTAGGAAGGAAGCTCCAAGCTGAAAAATTGTGATTTGTGCTATTTAAGCGATGTTCCATCCTCTTTAGGCAGGAGTGTAAAATTAGACAGGGAGTTCATGCGAATTTCCGAATTTTACGCTCGTAAATTATTTAAAACCTTAGCACCAAGTCCTGCAATAAAATTATATGCGTGTATTTGTCATATTCACTTCTGCTGGACTTTCTGCAAACGGGGGCTGCCTGAAATCTAGGTATGACCAACTTACAGCTGCACGTGGAGAGGCCCAAGGAAAGTTTAAACAAATGTAATTGCTTAAACAAGTGTAGCCACAATAAGCTGGTGGGCATAACTCAAGATTATAAGGAAAAGAGCACTCTTTACTTATTTAAGAATTAAATGCCGGGGTTGTCAAAAAATTTCATGGTACAAATCACATCTTAATAGAGAATTTGCTGAATTCCCCTCTCTCACTTTCATGGCTGCTCCACCAATCCTTGTCAGTTATAGCAAATGCTCTGTTTACACAAGAAAGTAGAAGACCCCAATCCTAGCCTGTGCATGAGGAATGTATAGTGCCAAGGCTGTACAAAGGTAACCATCCATAAAATAATTTGAGCTCTTTCCACAAGTTATGCGGCCAGCAGTTTAGGACAGCACTCGGTGCAAGTTTGAGCATCTGGAGTTAGCAATGGACTTCAGACTCAGAGCAGCTGGGAAGTCAGCGGAGCACAGGGAAACCACGTTGTCTTGCTCTTCCTTGTGCTCGCTACCCCGGCTGTAGGTAGGAATAGGGGCACCAGGGCCATCGTGCCAACTCTGCCACCAGACAATTTCCCTGTGTTTGCTCCTTATGCTGCGCTGGAGATGGCTTCACAAATAACCCAAACACAGCCAAGCTTTGGGGCTCTCAGTGATAAGCCACCCATATGCAACAGTAGAAAATGAAAAATCATTTACTTCCTCCAACTCCACAAATACCTGCACATGAGGTGAACTACTATATTGAGTACAATCAAACAGCAGCAGTCAAATTCCTTAATGTTAATTTTGAGTTTACTGCATAAGTTTATTCTCTCCAACAGATCTGCAAAAGTGTTAGTATTTCAAGAAATGAACTGAAAGCACATATTTATTTTTCTTTGAAGCTCACTTTAACATTTAAAAACCACCAGAGGAAAAGTGATTCAAAACTTTCCTGTGCAAATAAAAGCTGGTATTTGCTATTATTTGTCCTCTGAAATGTAAGGCACAATGAAATTTTTTTCAGAAACATTAGGAAGTATTAGACCTTTATGGCTGTCTTTTCGTAGATCTTACGTGTCTTAACGGCAGTAGTTTCTATGGGAATTGTCAAAAAATTAATAGGGTTTTTATGGTGTTTGGTTTTTAAGATAAGAGAATCATGCTTTGCTTTCATTTATTTGGATGTGTTTGACCTAAAATTTGCATATCTGAAAGTAGTAGTGCCCCTATTGTTGCTACTGATTCCACGCAAGAAGGATCAGGATCTTATGCAGATAGTGCCTCCTACTTCTCTCCTCTGAGGAGGAAGAGCTGCTTTTAACCAATTTCCACCCCCTTCCTTCAAACCTTCTCTGGACAGTCCACCACTGACTCATAAACAAAAGACAGGTCTTTCACGAGTACTATAACTATGATCAAGACACCTAGTTGGTGCATTTTAAAACATTATTCAAAGTTCTGTAGATACCGAAGTTACTAAATCTAGATTGGTATGTTTATTAAGACTAAAAGCAGTAATAAACAACAGTAAAATAGTTACACAAAACATTATAAATTCTCCCCCCTCCCCGCAAAATAGATATGCTGGATTTCATAGTTAACAAAAAAACCTCTAAATATGAAGCAGACTATTCATGATACTGCCGACAGTTCTGATGCCCTAAGCCTTCATTCTTAGCCACCACTGCCCACGTACACACTGAAAACTCTTAGGCAACAGAGCAGGGGATATGCTAGACCTTCTCATGCCAGGCTGAGAAAAATCAATGTCCATGTTTTAAAGATAGAACTACTGATGTGCAAGGTCACTAAACATCATAACCTGTTCTATTGCTCTGGAGTACTAAGGAAGTCCTAAAGAAAAAAAAAAGGGGGAAAAAAAAAAGGGAAAAAACAAAAAAGACCATGCATTTCACAATCTTATTCTAAGCCAACATTACCCTTGGATCCCCAAGACCTAAATATGAACATAGAATCAGGTTTTCCTTGGTCTACATTTACTATGATTGTTCAGGGGGAGAGAAAAAAATAAAACGAGACAAACACTAAACAAGGAATACACATATATAGCGATACAACAATTTCTTAAACATTGGAAACCACTTTAGACTTCTCATCTTAATGCAAATATCACTAAAGAACTGGTGATGTGATCCATGTCATCTTTTATTGCTCATTTTATACGTCTTATTAATTAAACACAATATGAAGTTAAAGATCAGGGCTATTTCATTCACCTTTTTTCACCTTTGATGAAAAGAGGAAGTGTTAAAATAAGCACTACAATTTACAAATGCAGTATATCCAGTGCTCCTTTTATGAAATTCAGGGAGGCCAATACAAGAATGCACTTGAATTTTCTACGTAACCCTGCATTCCTGGAATACCAGAGCAGTCCACTGACAACAGATGACCATTTCATAACATCCACGCGACATCTAAGTACTCTTGTGCCCATTGTACAGATGGGGAAGAACACGCGTCAGAGAGGGCACGTAACTTACACAAGGTCCTATTGGATTCAGTCCTGCACTTAGTTGCTCCTGGGTAGACAGCCATATCCTTACTTCATAGCAACAAACTGAGGAACTACAGGCAGGCCACCAAAATAACAGATGTCTTCCCAGTGACCATACTTGTTATTTGGATCGTGCCTGCAGCTAGCAGGGTAGTTAAGGTGGCCGTCACTGTTTCCTGGTATCAGCCTATCCTTACAACTATACCGCTTTCTTATAGTCCCTATAACACTAGAAAGTTGCAAGTCTAAAGTTTCTACGTGTGTTTTCACACGTACATTTTTATTCTTGTAAACATTTTAAAATACTCATTTACATCTTCTACTGCCTGCACAAAGACTTACACAAGCCAGTAGAAACCACTGGCTAAAATGGTAAGCATTTACTTGAAGATGATATCCTAAATATACAGACACTCATCTGATTTTAAAAATCCACATAGATGGCTTGATTTTTCAGTGAATGAAAAACATACCTGAGTGATACAATAGTTTAAGCAAAGAAAGGAGAAGGTAGAAAAGAGAAATTACTCACTTCGGGCTATAGAAAGCTTTGCACAACCTCAGCTCCAACTTTATCAACCTCTAGTACCAGTTACTTAAAGGAATCATACAAGTTTGAGAAAGAAGAAAGTATGTTTAGGCGCCACACCTGGTTTTATTAGTACCCTGCGATCAGTTGCTTAAATGAGAAGTAATTTTATAAATTAAAAGCAATGTTTCACAGTAATTCAAAACCAGATTGGTTTGAAAATTCAGAACTACAAACAAATGCGTCAAATCACCTTAAGAGCCAACTAAAGACAGCTGTCAAATCTCCTTCACCTGTTCTACTTCCCCAGATATAAAAGCTGCTCAGAAGCTAGAGCCACGACAGAGTGGTTAGCTCTCCTCTTTGCAGGTGAAGTAAAGGCAGTAAGACAAAAGGCCGGGGTATTACAATGTGTAGTGCCATAATGCAGTGTTTGATGCTCTAGAGGGCCTTCAACAAGTACTGTACAGCCAAAAATCAATTGAAAATCAGCATGATAACAGAGCATGAGTTGCCCTGTAATAGCCTGAAGCCCCCCAAGGCTATGTGGGTCCCTTTCATCTGCCAGGCTGCACTGGCGCTGGGGGAGCCTGGCCTCCCCCCACCAGCACTCCGGACGCGTCCGTGCCTTTTACCTGCTGCTTTCACCTTGCACAGTAAGGAGAGCTGACAGCCTCAGTGGATCTTTTAAGCTTTCAAAAATGGAATTTGATTTTTCTTGCCATAGGTTTGGAGGCTTTAAGTTTTCTCTCTTTTTTTTTTTTTTTTTTAAATACATTTCTCCTCTAAGTAAACCTACTGATTTTGGACTGTAAACATCCTCAGCGTGAAGAAGATCCCTCCGATCCTATGTCTGAAGAATACACAGAGGTGATTCCTCTGTCACATTCAACAAAGCGCAACTCAAGAAGTAAAAGAGAAAGAAATACTGTTCGATTCCATGCAAATTGTTATGCATGCAACCAAGTGGGCCCACAAATATTTCACTCATATGGTAGGTTTAATTTCAATATTTCTTTAATTACTTTCCAACAATGTCTGGTTTCTGTTGAATTTACGCTAGTACTTGGCATTTGGTGCAACCCCCAAAAGATAAGATACATATGTCCCCTATTCACAGTCTTGGCATTTTTACCTTAACTCAGGCATTGAAGTGATTGGTTTGAAAAATTACCTTGCTGATTAGCTGGGTTTTTGGGTAAATATATAGTGTTAATCCTTAAATTCTGAATATGACATAAGGTATACAAATGTTCTGTCTGACTCAACAGCAACATATCATGGCTTAAGGAGGACATGTACGCTGATCTCTGTGAGCAAAGAAAGAGCTAATTGGGAGTTAGATTCAGTGTGATTATCAGCTTGTTTATGATAAGGGAGTACTCTTCTGAATAGCACTGTAAATTCATCCCTGATTGTGGTGTTAAACCACAGCTCATTTCCCCCCCCCCCCCTTTTTTTTTTGTTTGGTTAGAAGGAGCTTTAAACTATTTTCAGCAGATGACAGTGTCATGCTTTGATTTTCTTCCGCCTTAAAAAATAAATCAGCCACATGAGCCTGATGTCAAATTTCACTTTCTAATAGGAGAAAGGCACATTTTAAGTGTTTACTATAAGAACACATTTGGGTAAATTTTCCCCATGTCATTATGAACATTAGACTGACCCAATTAATATGAAATGTTTCTATGCTGCTGGAACAGACCGTGTTACAGAAAGAGCCATTTGCACAACCTGTTCATGATTATGGGCCATAAGGACACAAAGATGGCATAGACATTTGTGGACCATCTGAATTCTTACAGGGGAAGGGGAAAGAGGGAAAAAAAAATAAATTATGTTAGCTGACTGTTGTGGGTCATGTTTTTTAATCCAGAGTATTGGACATGTAACACAGCAACAAGAGCTGATCATTTTGTTTAATCACCTTTTGGATCTTTGCCAGATGGTCTCTATTGAGAGCGCTGCAAACAGAGAGAGATGAACTGCGTCTAACATGCCACTAGAGCTTTCCCGTAAATGTCTGAGAACTGAATCCAACAAGAATTTAGTCTCAGAGCAGAAAGGGATACATTTAAAAACTATGTGCATTAACTATACTTTTCCCCATAGAATCCTCACTTGGCATGAATAATTTACCCTCTCTTATGCTAATGGGATCATGAAAGTATCCCTGTGTCTTTAGTGCAGCTATTCTCAGCTTTCAGTAATTACCCCACCCAGTGAAAATAACATGGCTTCTGCAGCTGAACGGCCTACTAGTACCTGGCAATTAGAAAGATCATGGCTGACAGAGGAGCAGTCCAGAGATGGACACACAAGCTCCGGCAGCCTGAGGAGCAGTTTGAAAAATTAAAAGCCTTCCACTGTGAACACTTCCTTAGTTGCTTAGGATCAGCGCAGAGAGAGCAGCTCCTGCAAGGGCATTTTTATTTTTTAAGGATGACATAGAGGATTCCAACGTACTGTCCGGGCACCCTAATATCGAGAAATAGCGACATTCCTTGGTCATCAACAGTTAAAAGAAAGTTTGTGGGTTTGTTTTTTGTTTTTTTTTTTTAAATTAGTGCCATCTTGTTAAACAAGAGAGAGAGAATTAAAAAGTCAATTAATGAGTGTCCTTCAGTATCTGACAATTTTATCAGCTACACAAAGGAAAATTCTGTAGTATTTCATTAACAGAAAGTTTTTAAAAACCCATTGCAAAGAACCAGGCTTTGACCTCTGTCCATAGCACTCCATGCTAGGTAGTTCACTATGTAAAAATTATCAGGCTAAAACATCTGGGAAAGAAAGCTATGAAACAGCAGGGAACGTGGCTGGTTTATTGTTTATCTTTTGTTTATGAGGCAGTATTCAAGTTTAATTACTACTCTAAATTAAACTCTAACAGGCATCAGGAGACATCCCTTTACACGACTAAGTTAAAAAAAAAAAAAAATCCAGAGATTCCAACACTAGATCTTTCAAATAAGTTGGCATATATAGGAAGAAATTAGTCAGTCTGTAACAACACAGGAAGACATTCAAGCATTTGCTACTGTATGTTTGAATGTGTTGCATTATGAAGCCATTAATATTGTAATAAACATACAATTATAATTTAGAAAATGGGATGTTATCTAACGTTTGGAGGCAAATTGGGTTAGGCTAAGTATGATCTGAGATGGAAAGAATGGCCTAAGGGGGAATCCTACCTTTTTCATTTTGAAACACAAATATATAAATATATATATATACACACATATACATGTACATATATTTAAAAACACCCAGAAACATGAAGTCAGAGGCAAACCTCTCAACAGTAACAATATCTTAAGTAAAATTGTTTAGTTATTTTCACTGAACCTTCACGTACAAAAGGGAGGAAAGAGTTCACTATGTTTACCATAACAGTAAGTGACCAGTTTTAGATGAACTTAGCTGTAGGAAAAAATAAAAGTTGAAAGCAACTAGCAAAAGATTATTCCAGATGGCATCTGTCATATTGTATTTAGGGTTATTTTAAAGAGATTACTGCCACTATGAAAACATTCCATTGACAGAGTTTTCCTAGGCTGCATTTGAAACCCCAGCACAACATAACTTCAAATATGGAAGTAAATGTTTTCTAATGCATATATAGATTTTTATCTATACCTAAATATAAAAACCTATGTGGATTAAAAGCTAAGAGTGAGGTGAAAATCTTAAATGCAAGTATAGTATTTTAAATCCCCCTCCCCCCTGCTTCTAAGCTTTAATTTAATAAAAGGTGAGGAATCAGGCTGAGTTGCCACCAGCCTGATTATTAGAAAACTGTATAGTGAAGCAAAGATTCACTATGAAATTTTAATGCTACTTATTGAAGAGTGGGTAGGGACATAAACATTCACTGACTCTAGCAATCAAACAAAAACTGCAAAAAGATGTATTTGTTCATGCGACAGACAGAAAGAAAAGAAAGGATGGGAGGATACTAAAATGTGACTATATTTAGCTAAGCTGGTTCTGGCATCATTATGGTTAATGTGCATGTGGTGTGCAGTGTGAGCTCAGCAGTTACTGGGCCAACTGTCTCAGTATTTCTGGGAATTCTGCCTATTCACAGTGCAGGGATTGTTCAATTGCTGCAAAATGTACAAAATGAATTTTACAAAAATGAATTGTAAGGAAGGCCCCATTACAACGATTTTACAGCAAAGATGTCAACATCAATTTTTCTTTCATGCATAGCTAATGATTAAAACAGCATATTCCATTTGCCTAAGACAATTTATTTCATATTGGCACATCAAAATATTGAAATACAAAGTTATCTTTACTCTACCCTTATTATTCATTGCTGCTGAACCCACACCATTGTTCAAACCATGAAAAAATAAAGCAAACTTGGCAAGAAATACTTAAAACAAAGGCTCATCAATATTCTCCAATTTGTCAACATCTCAATTACAGCAATGGAAAAAATGTAAATTTCATGTGCTTTGAACACTAAGGGGTCTATTCTTCTGTCAGTGCACATGCGTAACTCCCATCACCATTAATGGGAATTACTCATACATATCAACACAAGGACGGGCCCCTCAAACTTGAAAGGAAAAGATGAATTAATAAGGGCTACTCTCTTCCTGTATCTTCCTCAGCTGAAAAAAGTCATTGTTCTTTAAGAGTTTTTCATACTTCATACGGTTCACCTTTATGAGAGCTGTGCCTTCTGAAATAATGCATCTCCAGTGAAGCATTATTTATTAGCAAGTTTGATTTTTCACAGTCTGGATGTTTGAGCCTTTCTATTAGGAATTTCCTTTCTTACAAAAGACAGCTCTCTTCCAATAAAACCATACCCTATAGCTTTATAGGTAAAAATACAAAGGAATAAAAATATATTCTGAATCCTTATGATGAATATGAATACTAGCCTCAGCAGGCTTACCTATACATACAGACTGAGGAAAAAGAACTTGTAGCATTAGCTTTTGGATATTAAACTTCCAAAGACTTTGCATGAATGTGGGGTTTGGGGTTGTGTTTTTTTATTATTATTATTAACAACAACATATCCCTTTCCTTTTTCTGACTACTGGAGTTTGGTTCAAAGCTTTATGTAGTTTCAGTAGAGTTTCAATACTAGGACAGGCTTCTGGGCATTATCAACTAGTTTTGTAAACAAATTTGATGTGTATACCATCATTATTACAAGATGGCGTATAATGAATAAGAAATATACTACCTAAGTTTTCCAACATGCATCAATCCACAGATGTAACCTGGGATGAACGCATGATTTCAGCTGTCTTAGTTGACTTTGCCCTGAACCAGATGATTAGTCTTTGCCACAGAAAGCTATTGTGGACAAATTTGTGGGACAAACATCAAGCTGTCACAAAAGTGTTTCAAAACTACTTTAAGATATTGCCCTAGAGATTAGCCTCAGATATTATTTATAAAGGGGCAGATCTTCATTCAGCACAAGTAGTTCCATCAAAAAAAAAACAAACCACCAAACCAAAAAAACCACATACTGATGAACTACTCACATGGGTAAAGCAAAGTCGATGTGATGCCCATTTATATTTTTACTGCTGCATAACCTAGAAGAAGTTTCTTGTCTCTGGCTTCTCACTTAACAGTCAAGTTTATCACCCCAGGCCTAATCCTAAAAAGATGCTGAACTACCCGGAAGGTCCTGAAGAAACACAGCCTCCACCTGACTTGGCTGGATCAGGCCCTTTGAGTGACTGAGCTAGGAATATGACAAATCAGGTATACAATCCTGGTATCATAAAATATGAAACTGAAACAATTCCCTGGTGCTTTCCCGTAGACCACATGTTTTTAAACCTTAAAAAGATTTATTTCCCACTTTTCATGCATAATCTGCCATATTCATTATTTGAAATATCCCATAAAGAGATTAAATAGGAATTAAAGTCTGGGAGCGTCATATCCATCACTGTGGTACAAACTGATGCCGAATTCTAGAAGTCTTTTAGCCTTGTATGTAAAGGCAGTGGCTGTTTTCACTTTGTTGCACAAAGAATAAGGAAAACACAATACCCCAGAAGACTTTCAGATGTGTTTTTTTCCCCTTCAAAGAAAAGGGTGGATGATAAAGCTACACACACCTTTTAATCTTCCACTTAGGGTTTTTACACATATATTCCCTGGCAAAAACCCCAGGGTCTTCTCTCTCCCCTCCCCTTCCCTCAGCCCCTTTCCTGCCATCTCCCTTGCTATAACTCAGCTAACCCAACAGAACCAGTCAGTTTTAAATTTCAGTTGGGACCCCGGTGACCTGTTAATGAATCTACAGAGAGGAGAAAAACTCACAGTGTTGAGTTATGCCTGGTGTTGCTAGCTGACTTGGAGTCAGAAATGCTTGAAGCGTTAACGTAATTGCAAGAATGTGAAAAATGAAGCGTTGGGCTCCTGAGCAAAGCGAAAGGTCAAAGCAAGCCCTACACAAAACAAGTCTCTGGAAGATGGCCTCATTAGACCATTAAATCAGCTTCTTCTTTTTCTCCTTTGTAAGATGTTTAGAGTGTTTTATTTTTATTATTGGATATATTTAACTCTTTGTCTTTCCAGGACAGGGGCAAAGTTGATCAGACCTACTACATAATTACTAATCTCTAAAATGGTATTACACAGCATTGATCTGCATTTGTGGATCTAAACTGGGATAAAGTCAATAAACGCTTGGTAGATTACAGGTCACTAGTACTTCGGTTTGCTAGATGATCAATATGTTGTATAGCTTAGTTTTCTGTTGAACAAGTGAGGTGACATGTTAAGAACAACATAGACACTCGCCACTAATAAAATTAGGATAATCTTTCAACATTTATTGCCTGAAGGCCCTTTCTTTAACTCTTTCAATGCCTGCATGTTTCTAATAATACCAAGCATTGACTAGATTAACCCTTTTGATGCACTGCCATGGAAAGACTTTCCTCCATAAACAGACAAAATGCCTACACCTTTTTTGTTTGGTTCTAACTTTAAGACTTATGGATGGATTCCTCTGTGTAATAAAGAGATCTACCTCATGCAGAGAAAGTCTGCAAAAATAACATCACCACTCACCTAACTCCTTTCCATCTCCCCCACCCCCCCCCCAAAAAAAAAAACCAACCCACAAGCTGCACATCATAGACTTAAGGCAAAAGCAGAGACCCCTGGAAAGAGAGCTCCCAAGAGCCAGAAGAGACTGACTCTAGTTTGAATCAATCTCTGCTGCCACCAGGCATCAGTGGAGGAGACCATAAGTTGCTAACGTAACCCAAGACTCCCTAATGAGCTCCCATTCCCAAGAAATCCGTTGGGGGAAGTGGAATACTTGAAGCAACATTTGTGGAAGGTCTTGACAAAACTGTAGGGAAACCAGGTTGACCCAAATAAGTAACTGCACCAGAATAGCTCAAGAGGGCATCACCCATCTTGGCATTGCCTGGGACCGACTCACTGCCAGTTCACGAGTTATAAAGTAAACCCTGCCCCCCTTAAGGAAGCCTAAGGAAAATTCAGTACGGGCCTCCCTCTCTTTAGTCTTTCCCAGGGTTGAGAGGGGGAGAGCAATCCAAAGCTGTCTCCAATGGGAATTTTGTCGGTGCTGTAGGATCATACATCTTTCAGCTGCCAGCAGATGAGTGGAATGCTGATTTGCCACTGGACGACTTTAAAAGGCCCAACTGAGCACAAAGGAAAGCATACTAGTGATGTTTTACCCTGCTAGACTGGGCAGCGCTAGTGACTGATTTGGCCCTTCAGCGGTTGTTGCCCTTCTCCAGAAATGAGTGTAACAGGTTTGTTTAAATCATATATATTACCAGAAACCTCAGCCTCCAACAGGAAGTTGGTGTAGTTATCATCAACTACTGTTTCTTACACTTAGCAATATTTCTCAAGCACCTCGAGTTAGATGACAAGGGATCGGGGACTAGTGAAATGCAAGATCCCTGGATATCAATACAAGGGTTTTCTTTACATCAAGCATGGCTCGATGAAGAAACTCTTCTAATTTCTAAGGGGTTGCTGGGACAGAGAGGAGATACGAGCATGAGGAAATTTCTTACCTAGGGGTGGAATGAACATGCTGTGGCAGATGACTCAGAGGAATCATTTTTAAGTATGCAAATGATCATCTGCTACACCAAGTATCTTAGCCACAATATACAACGTAAACATTTGATCAACAGTAAAGTCTATAGCCAGCTAATAGACATAACACGGATTTGCTGCCTAGCGGTCAAGCTCTCCCTTTCGTTAGCTGCTGAAGCTGTAATAGTTCACGCTGGGCCTCGTACAGCTCCGATACAACCACATGGAAAAAAATCCTGTGTGACTCACGTTGGAGTTGGATCACACCCTGTGCCATGGCTGCTTTCTATCAGCAATAAGATTACAAATGTATAAACAATTCATACAAATAGGAGACAAACCTAAACCACTCTACCAGAAACAAACTTTGCAAGTTCCTAGAATGGCAACGGGTACGACACCGGATCGTGAGACAGACGAGGGGATCTAGCTCTGTGCCAAGCAGTGGGCCACGTGAGAGAGGTGAAGTCACGTATCTGCTCTGCCACCTAAGTGTGGCAAATATCATGGTGGGAAGTGGCCCGCGGCGCAAGGCTAGTCACAGCAGCTCTAGCCTGAAGGCTGCTCCCCTCTCCAGTTTTGGCATTCCGCATGGCTGGTTGGATGGCAGACCTGTCAGTTGGCTCTGTTGGGTATGTGTAACCCTCATGTGGAGGAAACACAGTGCCAAAATGCTGCAGATGCATGAGATGGAGGGAGCATGTCATAAGACATTATAAAGGCAAGGTCTCACTCACTAGCTGACGCTTACCATGTTTACAAAGAAAAAAAAGAATGGAGCCCACCTTAAACTTTGGTCTTAAAAAAAAAAAAATCTATTCTGCATCAAGATCCAAGAGTGACTGTAGACCATCTTTACCAACTTTTAGCACTGGAGGCTTGACTCTTATACCTTCTGGAGTCACTTATACTTCTAATGAGCAAGTGTAAAACACTATCATATCAGAATGACAGCCTTTGACACTCACTCAGCATGGATGCAGATGACCACACAGAAGGTGCAATGCAGTAGGAAATAAAACAAAAACCCCTGAAATAATAATCAAAGATCCAGCAGAGGTTTTGCAGTTCAGGTGGATCTCTATTTACCATTATGAATTCAGATTTTCAGAAGCAGAAACAAATCTGTACAAGCAAACATCGTAGGAAACATTTTTGTCCAGTTTGGTTTTGCTTCTACTTTACGTAATGTAGCAGCTTCATAACTTCATGTAGGAGTCTCTTCCCCAGCTACAACTACAGGTTAATTTCTCCATCTATAACCCAGCTCAAACAACTGCATCACAGCTGGAGAGTACGTCTGTCATTATATTTACTTACACCACAAAAAAATAAACTGTAGATAACCAAATTTGTAAAGGAATTGGCAGAACTAATCAATTGTTATTACAAAGCTTGTTTGAAGATTAGATATTTCACTTTGAAATAATAATAAAATGCAGCTAAGTGGGTTAGGAAAAAGGAAATACCGTCTCCCTAAGTTACAGCTGATTATACTGCAAGTCTGCCACTCCATGTTTACTCTAAGGCAGATGTACTGATATAATAAAAAAAGCTGGAGTTATTTTAGTCATGCCTACTTTGCGGAGGGAAAAAGTTTGACCTTTTACCTTGCTCGCTGCTGTTGTCTCCGCTCTGGGAAGCATGGCCCCCACTGGAGGGCCCCGGTGTGCCTGCCGAGTGCGTTGAGGTTGCATCATCGTGGTCTCTCCAAGATGAAGGATTCTGGTGTCAGAATGCCAAGGAATTTTTTCCACAGTTCCCATTCCAATAGCAAATGAAGAACAGAAAGAAAACCGGGAGAAGAGGGGAGGAGGGGAAAAGTATACACATTAGCATTTGTGAAATGTGCCAAACACCGATACTGTTTGCACAGTGTAATAATTCTTCAGCAACGACAAGCGGAGGAGGTACAAAGATTTACTTGGTAAAATAAAGGACAGATTTTTTTCTTTTTTAAACTTTCCAAAGAGTTGTCTGGATTTAATTGTTTGAATAGTACTGCAGAAGAATATTTCAGGGGAGAAAAAAAAATAATTAAGTTTCTTAATGAGCTATACAGGGGGGTGGGGGGAGACCATCAACCCGCACAGTTTACGATACTAGGTGTTCACATTAGGGTCAGGATAGTTGGTATGCAAACTATCTCCCCACACTTTGTTTTTCCAGACTGACTAGAGATGGGAGGGTAGAGGAAGAGGAGGGAAACTGTTTCAAGAAGTAGAGGAGAACATGCATGGGAGAGGAGCGTGTCCTCACACCCTACCCTCTCTCTCACCCATTTGAATGCTGGAAAAACTTCAAGCAAATACAAAGTTGTCGGGAAAAAGCAAGCTTTCTCTGAAAGATGTTATATACCAGGAAAGATGCTTCCTCACCGCCCCCCCCCCCCCCCCACCTTGATACGACACATTTCAAAAGACTTTCTAGATGTATCACTCTAACAGTTCGTTTGCAAGTATTGTCAAGAATAACCACCAGGTGATTATATAAAATAACATGTATAGTGATTTTTATGTAATACTTTCTACATTACTATGCATAAAACACAACAAAAGGGAACGCAGCAGACAGACATATAAAGTTTGCCAAACTTGGCTAAGTAAGACCTCAACAACTGTACTTTAGCCACCTAATTAATGTGAGCTTTCTAATTTATTGAGTATTGGCTTTCCCGGAGCGAGGAGCTGCTATTTAAAACTGTAAAGTGAGGAAAACTTAATGTTACAGTTTAGTGCTACTTTGTTGAGTGTATTCTCCTCCTGTCCTCCTCCCCTTTCCTGATCATTCCCAATACCCTGCTGTTGCTTAAAGGAAAACAGGAATTCTACTGTACAGGAAGAGCTTTATCAGCACCACATGAAGGCAGGCAAGAGATGGAATTTCCTCTGGCAGAAAAGGAGAGCAAGAACACATGAAACAGATCAGACTAGGGGTTGGACCTGCATTACTTGTCACCTGTATGTGACAACTTAAATCAAGCACATTATAATAATTCAACAACAACAAAAAATCCCCTCTCAAAAAAAAAAAAAAAAGATTGCTTCTTAGGTTTGATTGTGTTTTCAATCTGCATTGTGAAATAATACCAGACTATTAAAGCATGAGGAGATCCTGAAAGCAACAAGCGACAAGTTTGAATAAATTCTGTGAGCAGGACTGATTCTGACCTCATCTACCCTGATGTGTAGTAGGAATAAGTTCAACAAAATCAACTGATTTACCCATTGTAAAATTCAGTGTAAGTGTGATTGGAATCAGGTCCCAAAATATATATTGAAACATCTCAAAGTAATCTCCTAGCGCTGATTAGTACCACATGCTCTACAGCAACGCAAAATGGAACTGCCAAATAACGGCTTGCTACAATACCCAGTAACATAAATCTAATGGGCCTGACCCAGATCACAGCAGAGACAAAGGGAAGAGCCCATGACTTCAAAAGGTTCCCAATAAAGCCCTAGGTGACCAAAGGTTAAGAAGGATCCAAATCCCCTTCACCTTACACAGACACACACGTGCACCCACGTACGTGATTCCATAGCAGGAAGATATCAGTAAAATCAGAAGACAGGCCGGGATCTGAAATTTGCCTAACCTGTCAGCGCAACAGACAGCACTGATGGCACAAAACCACCACCCCCTCCAAAACCTAGAAGACTGATCTACTTTTCCTCACACAGAACCACAACAGGAAAAAGAACCCACCAAACAATAGTATGTTATACTCATTGAGGTTGTTGTTTTAATTAGGTCTCAGAAATCATTATTAATACCGTACACCCCCCCCCAATTTCATTTAAAAAACAAACAAACAAACAACAAACAAAAACATTTTACCATCGTTTTACAGAATCAGCTGGAAAGAAACACAAAAAGAAAGATGAGAAGGCTTGAAAGTTCAAGCAGCCCAGATGTTATTACAAAAACCCCCCAAAGTTGAAAATAAGGTTAACAAAAAGTTCAGATGGAAATAAAATGCAAAAACCGAGCAAGTTTCTTTACAGCCTGGATTAAAACACAGTTGTGCCTATGAGCTTCTCTTTTTATCTCTGAGTTAGGAAGCCACTCAAATAGCTTCAAGCTGAAGGCAAACAGCAGACAGGAGCTCTTCAGCCCTCTGCAGCCTCTTAGCGTCAGCTGTTTGCCGGATGGTAATCAGATAAAGAGCTAGAAGAAATACATGAAAAAGGAAAGAAACAATAGCATAGCATGAGTTTAGCCCTCCAACAACATCAGGCTGGAACCTTCTTTTAGAAAATGTAATAATTGCAACATGTTCACCTAGGCTAAACTTTCCAGGGAACACCGTGAGTTATGTTAATTTTATGCACTGCAGGCTCTCTTAAGCTGGCTGCTGTTGGAGCTCCTTATCACACATATGAAAATTACAATAATTAACTGGTAACACCTCAGCTATGTTTTAAGGCAAATGTCATCCAAAACCTATCATACAGTATTTCAAAAGCTAGACCGGCCTTTCTGTTTCAAAACCGTAACGATTTGGAAAGGATCACTGAATAAGAATTCCCGCAGCTGAAAACACTTGCTGTCTCTACCAGGCTGAGTTGTTCTTGACCTCAGTTTGTAGATCCCGTTTTAGAAAGACAGACTGTATTGATTGGGAATTCAATGTATTTCTTGTGACACAGTTTTCTTGAGGAAGCAATTTGGCAGAATTTTGTTGAAGGACAGAAATAATAAGATGGGCTATTTACAAGATGCGACAAGAGAATGTTGGAGGAATTTGAAAGGGAGGGAAATAGCTAGGCTTTAATATTATAAAAAATGACAAATAACTCTAGGGGTGGAGTTTACAGCCTCATAAAAAGGCAGCATTCTTTTGCTTTGGACTAAGATTATTGCACATGTCAGTGAACTTCTCTTTTTCTCCCCTAGACTGTTTCCAACTTTGCATCCCTCAAGGAAAGCTTCTTGGCCAAATGCCTAATCATAAGTAGTTATTTTATGTATGTCCTCACAAAAAAATGGGACTAAATGACACATCTAAAGTGTACTTCACTGGAAACACTTTATCAGTACAGTTTAGTTACCTAAAGAGATCCTGATCTAAAGCCCGCTAACATTAATTGCAATTTTTTTATTGATTTCAAGAAAATTTGTATTACGCTATCACGCTGTAAAAAAAGCCCAGAAAATGAGATAGCTTTAGATAAATTACACAAACTGTTAGCATGGCTTCTCATATCTTCTTGCAAGTTTAGTAATATACTTTGCAGAAACACGTTGAAGAGTGTGGATGATGTCTGCCAAAATGCAATTGCCTGGTTTGTGTACGTGTGCATACTGTAAGATTTTCACACGCATATGACCTAAACTAATGCCAGATACCATAGAAGGTAAACAGCACACATGTATCTATTCCCAGTAGTTTTAATAATTGGGAGTCAAATATGGTGCTCCTCTTGCTCTTACCTAATTGTGTTAAAGAGCAGTGTTACCAGGAGAAAAGCAGTGAATACTGAGTAGAGCACAATAGAAGGAGATGGAAAATAGATACAAGAAGCTAGGTCTCCAGGGGCAGTATTTTCTATTTGCTGGGCTACAGACTCGCAGCTGATAATGCAAGTTGTAATTAATATAAAAGCAGGAGACAATATGGGGAAAGCTTGTACTAGCAGGGCCACAGGAGATCACTCCGCTGCTATCCACTGTTTCTCATTTACACACACAGCCTTCCCTAGAAAACCCAATTTTGCCAGTGTTTTTTCCCTTGAAAGTTAAAAAAAAAATTGATTTAGCACCACCATTGAATTTTGCTAAATCTAGGAAAGAGCAACAGAAAGGACAAGAGTCTCCTGGTATACAAAGCAAATCTGATGTGTTACTCTTTTGTCGATGCTGCAAATCTGGTGGAAAGTGTAAGAGTTTTTAGCTGCTGCAGGATTTCTTGAACAGAGATGTTGTAACAGAGAAATTTGATATAAGATAACCTTCTGTTAAATTGCAATTCTTACTTTGTATGCCCAGAATTTCCACTGGGCAAAGTCTGGCTAATTTTTTGTGAGTGTATGCAGTCCCGCTAGGGCTGATTCTGATCTCACACTGCTTTTTATGGTGATATTAAAGAGTCAATTAACCATAAGGAATTTGCTTCTTATTTATAACTGGGAAGTAAAATCAATCAGGCCAGCTGATACCCATGTGAGTAAGCCAAGCAGGATTTGGCTCACAGACGTTAACTGAAGTTTTAAGTATACAACCGTGACAGGATCAGGCCCTTACATTTTATCAGATGAAAAGGACAGAACCATTGATCTTGCAGGAACAAATAAAACACAACTTACTTTCATAAAAGAAACTGCAACAGCTACAGGGCTCGTTCTTTGTGAAGATGGTTGGACTCAAAGGTCTGGAGGTTGCTCTGGTAAACTAATTTTGCAAACACAAAACTGAACTGAACTACTGATATGGATGGCATTTCCACCCCCCCGGAAATACAAGCCAAATCCTGCTCACCTTGTTCTTACAAGTTAACACCTGTAAATATAGTGGAATGACTGACGTGATTGATGCCACAAAAATCTGTATCTAGGTACCACCGTATATCAAAAGATGATATACTATGCTGGACATAGAAATGTACTCACATACATGCATGTGTGTTTCTGTGTGCGTGTCTGTGTCTGTCTATGTTTTGTAGGTATAAAGTTCAGGATGGTATCTTAGAAACTGTTGTGGAGTGCAGTAGCAATAAATTTACTATATAAAGAAACCTTCGATAAGTAAATGAGCCATGAAAAACTCTAATTTGACACGATATGTATGTTTTCTAAAAACAGCTACTCCCGATATTACTAGGGTTTATTTTCTTACAGATGCATATTTAGTATGGTAACTTTTTTGTAGCAGAATTACACAATTTAAACAAAAGACAAGGCATTGTGATCTATCAGATATTTGTGTATGTATGTATACGTATGTACAAGTTTTAATTCTTGTCCCTTGATTTCGCATTCGAGGAAAGTGTCAGAAGGAATTTTTGACACTCCTAGAATGTGGCAACATTCTGAAAACCTGCATGCTTTGTATTTTCCAATTAAGATTGAAATCAGACGTGTAATCCACCTGTCAGCAAGGAACTGAGACCTGAAAAATCGGGGGGGTGGTTGTTTTTTTAATTGTCCTTCTACGTCATTCTGTGTGGTTACACTTCATCTAGACTGATAGACAACTCAAACCAAAGTGGCAACACCGGCATAAAATAGATAGTGAAATACATGACCGGTTCAGTTTGATAGAACCCAGTTTAAAACTAAAGCACTGAAATTTGAGCTGTAGATTACCTTTGACTGCAGAGTACCTTGGCCCATCAAAAAGAGGAAATATCCAACATTCTCTACAGTCTCGGAAAGTTCCTGGTGCTCCTTGCCCCTTCAGAAAGGACAGGGCCTACCATAATATCCAAAATCTTAAGTCACACACTAAGAAATTCAGTTATTAAAGAAAAAAGTTTGCCTTATTATTGTTGCGGTTAGCTACTTAGTTTCCCTTCTGACACACTACAAACAGAAAGGGCACCTTTGGGGTCTGATCCTGTTTCTGGCATACTCAAAACTCCCGCTGAAGTCCATCAAAGTGTGGCAAACCTGGAGACTGCAGCATCAGGCCCCCAATTATTTCCTCATTACTCAGAGAAATCTTACCTAAAGGTTTAATTATATAACTGGAGCAGATATATATTACCCTATTTTTATTTTTTTCTCATCTGCAAGATGTCAGGAATTTGCACAGACCGTTCTTTGAGAAGAAATATTAAAGAAATGTAAAATGTCTGGATGTCCAAAAGTACAAAATAAAAGTATCTCCTCATTTGAGAGCTGAAAGGTTTAATATTCAGACTAATATTTCTCTTCTACAGCTAAGGCATCAGATTTCTAATCTGTCAACAGTCCTTTTATAAAAAAGAGATATATGTATATTTCTATCCATTTTTAATTATATTTTATAAATGATGATCTGTATATTATTACCTCCCCGCTGCAAATTGACTAGAACATATAAACAAATATCAGAAAGACTGAGGCCCTGGTCCTGCTCCCATGAAAGCCAGAGGAAGGAGAGCCATAAATTTCTACGGGAGAATTACTAGGCTTCAAAGTAAGTTTGTGCTAAAGGAAGAATTGTGTGGCACCAGGTGAAGCCAGGTACGGAAGAAATGTAATTAAAGTACAAAATGTTATCATATGCTCGAAAAAGTTTTAAAATCTCCAAATTTTACAAGCATCATGTTATTCATATCTGACTAGCTCGAAAGGAAAAAAAAAAAAATTTGCTGGCAATCTCAGGAGATAATTTAGGCTGAACAGGGAATGCAGGATAGGGCCCAGAGTGTTTATATTGAACAATAATAAATTGTCTGTGCTGGGAAACTCAACTTGAACTGCAGCTGGAAAGGTTTCTTTCCTCTTTTCTTTTCTTTTTTTTTTTTTTTCTTCCCTAACTGATCTGGTTCAGCCAGGGCATAGCTGTAATTACCTTCTTCCCATCTACAGCTAATACCTCAGAGCAATAAAAAAATATGAGGGTGTTAAAAATTCAAACACTAATTATGGGCTGTTATATTTACTAAACACAGCAAAGTAATAACAAAAGTTTCAGCTTCTTGTGGCCAGCACTGCACTATTTGATCTACCAAGTCCCTGGACCCTCTACACTTACTGTATTACATAACAGTTAATAGCGCACTAAAATAAAATTCGATAAACACATTTATTACCAAACACGTCTAGCACAACCGCTTGCAGCTGTCTCCTCTTTCCAGCACAGGTATATCTCTGAAGAATTCATTCCTTTGTTGATTTTGGTTTTGATTTCCAATTAAGTTATATAAATAGTAGAGCAGTAGATTTTGAAAAGGGAAGCATGCACTATTTGAGTACCCCATTTAAAGTCTTATGGTAAATATTGGCTAATCCTACAATTCTTTCTGTTACTTTCCCTTATGCCTCTTTCCAGGTCTAGCAAAGGAATAAAACTGAGAGCTGCCTTAGTTCCTAGTTCAGCACTGCCACTGTCACCGCTACCACCCCTCGCATTCACATTAAACACACACAGTGTAGCTTTATAGCACTTAATAAGAATAGAGGTGTATGGATTTTTGGGGTGTCAAACAGCTGTCACAAACTGTCATCTCCACAAGAGAAACCTTGGCACACAACAAATTAACCTACACTTCTTTTTGGCTATCATTATTCATAGCCAATCAGTTGAAATGCTCCTAGTATTTCATGTGCAAATAAAACCATGAGGGGAAGACCCATGGATCAGAATAGTGGGCCAATACATAAAACAGAGGAAACAACATGCTGTCTCTGTCCTTCTGAAGTGGCTCATCATCACCCCTGCACCAACTTTCACCAAATGAGATCTAGCCTGAGGCTATATATTAAATATGCATATCAAAGCAAATGAAAAAATAAACCTGGAGAGTCAAATTGGACAAATTTGCATGCTTGAACTACTACATTTTCAGGTAGATGCTCACAAGTGATAGCTCATTTTTTTATAGTCTTGCGTGTTTATATTAGCCATTTTTTAAAGCTCTTCCTTCTTTATGAATAAAAGTGGATTTCTTCCTGCTGGAACCTTGTACAGTGCAAATATAAATGTGTACACGCACGGTAGTTTGACTAAGCTATAAAAGAGTGTTGAAGTTTTGTTGGGAAAACAAGCTAATACACACACACACACACACACACACACACACAAATCCAATAAGGAGACACATTTCCCAAAACGCATGAATAAAATGTAACTATGTGATACAACTCTTCATTTCCCAGTTGGTGTTCTGGTTGCACAAATTATTGCTTCCTTTCAAAACAAATAGCAGGGGGCTAAAGTAAAAATGTTATAGCTCAAATCTCCAGGAAATAAAAGGCTTTAAATTATAATACCCAATGAAGTGGTAAACCCTAACGGGTGCAAGATAAATGGGTTGTCATATTTATTTGAGTTTGTTTTTTGGGCCACAAAAGCAAGAGGAGATTCTTCTTAGGGAAGATAATAGTTATCAAATTATCAAAATGCTAACCCCTTCCACCCCTGTCCTATCATTGTGTGTGAATTTAAATATTATAATGGCGCACTGCAAATTGGCTTGAGCATTCGCCATCTGCCAGAACCCTAAACAGGCTAGTTTATCTAATCTCTTCAATATAAACACAAGCATGCTCCATTTCTACACTTCCACTTGAAACACACTCTTGTAAAGAAACTGTACGGGAGAAACATGTACTTTTTTTTTTTTTCCTGTTGCTCTGAATCATACACAATGACCCCCTATCTTTCAGGTTGCCACTCATTTCAATTTCTTTTCTAGTGCTCTCCCGGAATACTTATGCACACGAATTTAGGGTTCTAAAATGCCAGAAACCAAATATTTTTGAAAGAGTGTCATGCCTCATAGAGTTTATTAGCTACGTGTGAGATAGCTGATAAGCAGAGAAACTTTCGGGAACCTCTGCATACATTTTTTTTCTCTCAAAATAATAGATTTAAAATGGAAAACATCGCAAAAACCTTGTCCTGCAGTGTTTACTGAATACAAATGAGAAAATGAAAGCTAAGGCTTGGGTCCAAAAATATTTCCCGGGCTCTGGAACTAAGCCGTGCCAGAAGGGGAGCATTTAGAAGAATTTATTATTATTTTATCTCCCAATTCAGGTTCAGTCCAGGTCTAATGTAATTATCAAATACACACACAAACAACATGTTTTCAAAGGAAACAAAAGCTCCTAGAAAGCTCATTCTCCCTGGGCTTACAGCTACTCTTCTTAACACACTGGGAAATAAAGGCAGGCGCCTGTGCAGAAAGCATGGTTAACTTCACACCGGGTGTTAAATTAATATTTCAACCGCTAAAATATTAGACTGTATCATTTAGATTATGAGTTCAATTGAATCTAAAACTGTGTAAACCCCTTTTCCCCCCAGGGATGCGTTCCTATAAATAAACTCGAGTTCACACCCACTCTTTTTAACCAGAGCTATTCCTTCCCTTTTCTGCGGTACCAGCTGCAATCTTTCCCTTCACATCCCGAAGTCTCTCCGCGTCTACATCTTTTGAAGGATCACAAGAGCCGCTCCAAAACCCGGAAAAACAAAGGCACTCTCCTTACCACGCACACCAACGTTCAGTCCTACACACATAACACTAATTCACCAACTCCTAAAGTGTTAAAATCAACCGCTAACCTACGGTTACTCAATCATCATTCTCTCCAGCTTTCTGTAATACATTGTTAATAATTGCTTCATCAAGGTTACTGTCTTTTATTATGAAGATGCTTCAGGCGTTTGGCAATAAGTCCATATTCTGACAATAAGTTGCTATAAAGCACGAGCATTGGAAACTCTAATGTGCTAACCCCTTTTTTGTAATGCAATGTAGTATTGCCAATAATTCTCATCACTTGTCATCCCCACGAGAGGGGAGGGGGGAGCAAATCAGCAAACTTTCTCCCTAACTTTCTTGTCTCTGTTTCCTTACATTGCTGCACTGATTGCAGAGTTGGCAACGAAGAAGAGAAAGCACCGATCCCTGCATCAAACCGACAGTCTGCTAGCTCTCCAAGCCGCCCGGACCAGGAAACTTTACAAACCGTTGCAAACTCGCTGCTTTACAGATGGAAACAGAAGGAACCTTTCGCATTTCTACAACTTTACGAAACGCGAGGGAAGAAAGCGTAAGGATGGGATCCGAGCTTGCGAGAGGTTAGAGTCGTAATGGTAATAATGCTACTAACAGACAACAGCAGCAAAACAATGAAATCGGGGACAGGTCCTCTAAGCAGGTTAAAGCCTTAAAAAGTGACACAAAGAAATCAGAAGGACTTACATGATCGGCTAAATTTGTGGAAGATCCTGAGAGTTCTTCGTGGTCTGATTTGGAGCTGCCATCCCTTTCATCGATAACGAGGTCTATTGGCATTTTTCCTTTCAAACAACTAATGTACCGATGGCAGAAGTTATCGCACAATTCATGAACCTGAAAACAGTAACAAGAATAATAGTATCAATAATGGCAAAATATCGGATTGCAACTTTTTTTTTTTTTTTGATAGCCAGAACAACCCTCTGATCCACTCCACAAGTAACTCTAATTAAGGGGCACAATAGTTGAAGGCAAGGAAACAATAGAGAAATTGTTGCAGCACATATTATTCTCTAGAGACTTGCCGCAGCAACAAGTTAGAGACAGAGAAAGAGAGATAGTGGGCTCAGCCGGGTGTGCAGAGGAAAATCCGACTTGCTGATAAGATCAGGACCCTGGGAGCTGGACCCAGGCGGTACCTCTGGAGCATACCCAGCCCAGACAGGTACAGCTAGTCACTCGGGGACTGGATCGGTTTAAACCGGGGCCAAAGAAAGGTCTGTGTGGCCGGCAGCAGTAAAAGGAAGGTACTCGCCGAGGCTGGGGGAAGAGCCGTTCTCGTCCCCGGGCACAGCCCCCTCCCCACGCCGCGCAGGGGCCCCCTGCCTCTTCCAAACATTTACTGCTTGCTTGGGGTTAATATGCCTGCCAGAGCCGGAGGAAGGCAGGAGTGCTTTCATTTCTCGTTTTGTTAAACGTATGATTTCCCAGTCAGGAAAAGAGCTTCTACCGAGGGAAGGGGTAAGAAGGGTGGGAGGGGGGGTTAATAATATATACGTTTAATGACTCGGTTGAAATTACGCTGGAAAAAAAAAAAAAAAAAGAATAATGCCGGGCTGGGCTGGGCATGGCTGGCGGGTGTCACATGCTCCGATGGCACAGGTTACAGTATCACACTGCGTTTCCCCTGTCTCCTCTGGCCATGTTTACAAGTCATCCCAAACAGTCAAGGGGGGGGGGACGACGGGGGGACGGGGGGACGACGACGACACAGGGAGGGAATGGCTTGCCCCCCGCCCGCCTCCATGGCTCTTACCTTTTCTAATTCCAAAAGGTGAAACCTTAGTACTTGTATTGCTTGGATCATCTGCAAGAAAGTTTTGAGCGAGGGGTTACGTGGGAGACAGGAACACGGGGGCTGTGCAGAGCCGAGAGCCCGAGTGGGCGAGGGGGAGAAGGGGATTGTCAGGGCGCGCAGTCATTATCCAGGATTTTAGCTCATTGGTCACGCTTGAACAATTTCGATCAACTTTAACCTAAGCACTTGATTTTTATCATATTTATCCCAGGAGCGGTGATTAGTGCTTTATTACCGCGATGTTGGAGAAAACCTCTTCCTCTTTTCCTCGCTCCCTCTCAACACCCCGGCCCTCACCCCGGAGGGTCCGCAGAGAAGTCAACCACACACTCCCACCCCCCCACCGCCCGCAGGAGAAAGGGGGGGGGAGGGAAGGATGAATAGTTTGGCATCTTCTTTACAAGCGGATTTAGGCACTTTGAATATTGAAATCGTTCACATTAGCAAAAGAATTACGTTAGAACTCTCCAGCTCTCTCCTCTTAAGCAGTTATTTCCTTCACTGTAGCTTCCCGTGGCTTTCAGACAGGGCTTTGCAACGCACTGGGGCTCGAGAGTTCGCCCTGGCTCACTTTAAAAGTGCAGCTCTTTGAAGCCGCTTGACGGTAGCTCCCCAGCCTGCCGGCTCTCCCCCTCCCCTGCCCGCGCAGCCCGGGTGCCCGGGTCGGCAGCCGCCGCCCCGGACGGCGGAGGGCGCTTGCCGGCAGCTGCCGGTGGGGGCGGGAGGGGCGGGAGGGGAGCGGGGCAGAGGGGCGAGCAGGCCTTACCAAATTGTCCAACTCTGGGTTTGAAGAAAAAAGTGGTTTTTCAGCGCGGACCTGCAAGAAGAAGGAAAAGCGGCGTGAATTACAGCTTCTCTCCTCCGCCCTGCGACCCAATCGCTCGAAGGGGGGGGGACGGGGGGGGGACACGACACGGGACGGACACACACACGACCCTGTGACAAAACCAGCCGGTACAGGTCAGATCAGAATCCGGCTGGACGCCCCGGAGTCACCCGTGATGCGAAGAGGAGCCTGCTCGGCTCCTGCCAGCCCCGTGCCCCAGGAGCCCTCTCTTCCCCATCTCCTCCTGCCTCTCTCCCGCTCCCCCAGCCTCCGAAACTCGGCCACGGTTACATTGCCCTTTCATTAACGCGGGAGGGCCAGGGCCGGGGCCAGGGGTCTCAGCCCGGCGGCGCGGAGGGGCTCCCGGCGGAGGAGGGGTCAGGGCCAGCCGGGCCGCCAGCGCGCACCCCCGCCGCTGCCTCCCCGTCGCCCGTGTGTCCCCCCCGGCGGCCGGAGAGGGGGCACCGGGGGGGGGGGGGGGGGGCTGCCCCCTGCGAGCGCCCGGCCGTGTGGGCCGAGGGGCTGAGGAGGTGGCGGGAGCGCCGGGAAGGGCCGGGGGCGGGGGGAGAGGTGCCGGACCTGTTTGGCGAAGACGGCGATGTCCTCGTTGAAGGAGTCGGAGGAGCAGACGTCCCCGCCGGCCACGCCGGGCTCCCGGGGCGTGCAGGTCGCCAGCTCGCACTTCTCAAAGACCAGAGCTAAGAGGGGGAACAACGGGTGCCTACCGGGCAGTGGCACACAAAGAGAGGGGAGGGGGTGGGGGAGAGGGGGAAAGAAGAGCTCGAATCAACAAGTATTTTGTTTTTAAGTGCGCGGACACACAGACACGGACGCACGGACAGACCCACGCTCTGCAGGCTCTCAGTGTCGCTTCGGGCAGAGCAGGGGAGAGCTACGTTTTGAAATAAAAATGCTGGGTTTGGTAGTGGGTCGGTTTGTTTTCTTTCTTTCTTTCTTTCTTTCCCCCCTTTTGAAATTGCAATGCCCGAGCCACATCCCCCGTGCAGTCCCCACAGATGAGGACAAAAGTGACCTCTCCTCCAAACGCACAAGGCACCAAACAAGCTCACGCAGGCAGCAGCTCAGCTGGGAATCTTACACTTTTCGCCACAGCTTAAAATAACGCGAAACCTGGAAGATCCCATCCCTACCCTCCAGCTATGACCTAAAATGAGAAGCACGGCTAGGCAAACTGCAAACTACTTAATACGTAATTTTATTTTTCAAGGGGCCTGCTAACAAAAATGTGGTGAAGTTTCCTGGCTTAGGAAGCACACCCAAGTAAAATACCAGCTGTCCAGATAAGTGAGCTGGGGAGGGGGCGGAGGGAGGGAGCACTTCGCGAAATATTTTCCCATAGTTGGTGTAGTCAGGAAAAAAAAAAAATTATCTGCGTGCTAAGTAGTAAGCATGCATTTCTTCTCTCTTTTTCCCCTTTGGTGCCTGATCAAGGCCCCACACTCTGTCATAGATGGTACTATGTCTCCTTTTAGGATCATTTCGTATTTTTTCTAAAAGGCACTGAAGGGAATCGGTGTCATTCCCCCCAAGCAATGCCCTGGCACAGGCTTGAGTTTTGCTGGGTACGTGTTTTCTTTTTCCTCGTGTTCTTTCTTTCCTAAATACAAAACTCAGCTCGTCGCCCCCAATGTATTTATTTCTTCTGTCTCAGGGAAGAGCTGCTTGCGAGAAGCGAATCCCTTTTATTCTTACTACCTTCCGCGATGTGAATAGCTCTTTATTTACAGCGTTGGAAGAGTGTTATTACGGCACGAAGGAGAACACCAGAACAACACTTCTCCAACTAAAAGCTAGAGCCGCCCTCTCCCGTCTGAACTCCTAACTGGGGCCTTTCCGAGAAAGACAAAAAAGCCACGGGAAAAAAAAAAAAAAAAAAAAAGGGGGGGGGGGGGGGAGGAAAAAAAAAGAAAAAAAGAAAAGAAGAAAGACAAGGCAACGCCACCTCCCCCCAGCCCAGCCTCTCTCCCCGAGAGGTCTGTTTTTCCAGGACCCGTTTCCCGTGGGTGCTGGCACCTCAGCTAAGAGTCAGGCTGGGACTGCACTCGCCCTGAATGAGATCGCCAGCAGTGGCAGTGGCAGTGCCACCGCGCGGGTCTCCCTCCGGAGCGGGCGGCGGGGGGCTCCCCGGCCGCCGCCCTCCCGCCGGACCCCGCCGGGCCCCCCCCCCCTCCTCCGCCCCGCTCCGGGTCTCGGCTCGCCGCTGCCGCCGCCCGCCACCGCGGCCCCGCGGGAGCCCCCGCCGCCCGCCCCGCTCCTGCCCCGGCCGCTCCGGGGGCACCGGCGCTGCGGAGCCGGGCCATGGCGCCGGGCGGCCCGGCGGCACCTACCCGTAGATCGCATCCTTGTCCCGCTTCAGGGCGTCGTTGACAGCGGAGCCCATGCTGGCCGGCATGACATTGGGGTGCGGGGCGTGGGCGCCGTAGTGCTGTCCGGCGTGGAGCGGCGGCCCATGGTTGAGGTGGTGCACCGGGGGGATCGGCCGGGGGGCGTGGGGGTCCCCGTACATGGACGCCGGCACCCCTACTCCGTCCATCCCGCCGTAGTGGGGCAGCTCATCGTACTGTCAAAAAACGGGCCGGAAGAGAAGAAAGAAAGAGAAAGAGGGGAAGAGAGAGAGAGGAATAAAAAAAAAAAACCAAAACAAAAAAAACAAACAAACAACAACAACAAAAGTCAGAAGAGAGTAAAGCACCCGGACAGACACAAACAGAGCAAAACAAAACAAGAACAGCCACAACGAGAGAGAAATGTGCAAAATGAAATCAACTGGGATCGGGAGCAGAGGCTGGAGAGGCTGAGGGAGGAGTGGGGGTGCGGGGAGAGGTAACGGGGGAAAGTGTGTGTCCGCCTGCCTGTGTGTGCGGGGGGAGATGGTCCTCTTCAGCACGGGCGGGAGAAACCCTAACAAGGAAACGGGGATGAAAAGGAAGGAAACGGAGGAGAGAAACTAGAGTTACTCTGCATTAGAAAGGAAGGGAAAAAAAAAAAAAAAAAAAAGAATAAACAAGCAGAATCCAAAGCAACTAGAGAAATAAATCAACACTGGGAAGGAGAGAGGAAAGGTAGGGTGCATCGGGGGGCGGGGAGGGGGAGATAAAGGGGGAAATAATCTGAAAGTTACCAGAAACATTATTTAGTAGCAATTCCCCTTGTCCTTGTCAAAGCCAGAGACAAAAAAAAAAAAAAAAAAAAAGCAGCTATATGTGTATACATATATATACTTTCGTATATACACAGACACACATATGTATTTCTTAGTCTTTCCTAGGCAGCGGCAGTAACGGCGGCGGCAGCAGCAGCAGCAGCAGCAGCAGCAGCAGCAAGCTTTCCCCTGTGAAACCCGTGCTACTGAGCAGGCAGAGAGCAGGGAAATCGCGCTGCTGGGGGAAAAGCTAGAGAGGAAAAAAGCGTGGAACAATTGCAGAGAGAGACACACACAGAGAGACACTCACGCACACACACAAAAAGCTAGTGAATAATTTTTGCTGCTATTTTTTAATAGTGGCCGCCATCATCATCAGCAACAGAGGAGAGCAAATCGGACAGGCCCCTCTTAAGAGAGGATTTATATATAGGTAAGTGTTGGAGATTTAAACCTACCCTTTGCGCCATCAGTCTGCGCTCCAATAAACTCCTGGATGTGTCGTATATTTAATATCCCAGTCCAGCAAAGAAAGTGATTTAGAGTGAAGAAGATTCCTTTTTTTTTTTTTTTTTTTGCAACCCACTTATAGACTTCTCCTATCCTCCAATATGGGTAAATAATAATAATAACAACAACAACAACAACAACAATAATATATAAAAAACAGTCAAGAACCACGATGAGTTTCTGTGTTTTCTTCTTTTTTCTCTCTCTTTCTCTCTTTGCTTTTTCTCTCTCTCTTTTTCCTTTTTTCTTTCTCTACGCAAAAAAAAAAAAAAAAAAAAAAAATTGTCAAGCCCCCAAACTGAAGGTTACGATCGGCCCGTCAGCAACCCACATGTAACCAAACTGTCGTGTCTCATGGCTTTTTGCCACTCCAGCTGTCAATCAAAGCCAGGGAATGTCAAGGTAGTGAATGAATGATGGTTGATGATGATGAAGAAGAGAGGAGGAATCTTTTTAACCCCGGTTTCTTCTTCCAGTAACTCCGCGCTCGGGTTTTGCCTTTTAGGATCGCTATAGGGCTGGTTTTTTTGGTTGCTTTTTTTTTTTTTTTTTTTTTTTTTTTTTAAGTACTGTGAAGGGGGGTGGGGAGAGATGCGAAGAAAAATGGAATAGTTTGCAAAGCCCGGACTTCCCCCTCTCTCCTTTTTTTTTTTTTTTTTTTTTTTTTCCTCTCCTCCCGGCAGGTATTTTGTCTCCCTCTCTCCCTCGCTCTCTGAGATGAGTGAGTGTCAGTAAGTGTTGGCAGGTTGGCTGCTGGCTGCCTTATAGAAGAGGCTCAGTTTTGCAGCGCTGATCGGCGGGAGAATGAAGTGACGGAACCCGGAAGTAGTGGTGGCCATAGCCAGTCCTGCAGCGCGGCGGCGGCGGCGGGGCGGCGGCGGGGAGCGGCGGCGGCGGGGAGGCGGCGGGCGGCGGGGAGCGGCGGTGCGGGCGGGGAGCGGCGGCGGGGCGCGGGGGCGGCGGCGGGCGGCGGCCGGCGCGGGGGAGCGGCGGCGGGCGCGGGGGCGCGGGGCGGCGGCGGGGCGCCCCAGCCGGCGGAGCGCCGGTGATGCGCAGCGCGGCGGCGGGGCGGCCGCGGCGCCGCGCGGGGGGAGCCGCGCAGCAGCCCCTGCCCCGAGCGAAGCAACGCGTGTAGGAAGGAGCGAGCGAGCGTGCGAGAGAGAGGGAGGGAGGGAGGGAGCGAGGGAGGGAGCGAGGGAGGGAGGGAGGGGAGGGAGGGAGCGAGGGAGGGAGGGAGGGGAGGAAGGACAGGGGAGTGCGTGTGTGCGAGAGGGGGGAGAGGCAGGGGAAAACTGCAGAGAGCGAGAAGAAAAGTGCGATAGAAGCCCAGCCCCGGGTTGGTTTGCGCTAGATTATTTTAGCAACCAAATACCTTCCGATTAACCGCGATCTTTCGCGTCTGGTTCATGCGCGGAATTACTGGTTTAAGTCGCCGGCTATCGCCGTTGCCGCGAACGGTATGCGAGTCCGGGGGCACGGAGAGAGCTACCGTGTGCGGGGGGGGCCGCGCAAAGTTGATCTTCCCCGGGAAGCGAGCCTGCTCCGGCCAAGTACTCGCGTCTCCGCCAGCACGTTACGTTGTTGCCAGTGTGGTTTCTTCCCTCTGACAATTCATTGTGCTTCTCTAAAAATTAATTTTCCAGGGCATGAAGAGAACGCCTCATGCAAGCCGTGTTTGGCACCGCTCTTCATTAAGTGATCGCTGCTATCAAGCACGCTGGGGATGTCTTGGGGGGAGAGGCGGGGGGGAGGGGGGGCGGGGGGGGGGGAGAGGGGGAAATCCCTTCTAGTTTTGCGGTGAGGCTGCCAGGCTTTGAAAAGGGCTTAAAAACAAAGTCCTGCTCAGCCTTTTGTAGGCGAGATCCAGATGTTATGTCGATTTTTGTTTGCATGTTCATTTCGAGCGGAGCCGGCGGTGAGCGCTGTTATTTACGCGTGTGTGTTGCCGGACTTTGCCGTCGATCGCCGTTGCGCTTGTGGAACGTACGCTGAAGTATTAGCTCGGTAATGCCTTCTAATGGTAGTGCTAATTACGGTGGGGTTATTTAGCAAATTAAGTGAGATGATGCACCCCCCACCCTTGAGCACCAGATGAACTTTTCCAAACACACACGCACGCCCGCGGACACACGCACACGCGCGCACACACACACACACACACGTTAATTTTGGTGTGTTTCTCTCGCCCAATCACTTCGCTGGAGCTAAACCATGCTTTACCTCAGAACAGTCAATTACCAAAGCTACCCGGGATCATCAATCATGGGGGATGCTTGAAGTTTAGGGGAGGAGCGATGGTCAAACTATCGATTGCTGCAGTTTTGTCCTCCCCAACCCCCCACCCTCGTTCACGGTCCCCTGCACATAAAATCTAAAACAGACTATCCCGTTAATAGTGGGATTTATCAATGATTATGTACCCGGTTGTGAATGTGGCCTCATACGTAGATGGCTTTTAAAAATACACGGCAGAAAAATACGATTTATTCGGTTAGGTTTGGGTTGGGTTTGTTTTGCTTTTCGTGATGGTGACGATGATGCTAAGATTTTTTTTTTTTTTTTGAAACTTTAAGAAAATGACTCAAGGGGTAGTTATAGATATTTGGCCTGATTTTAATAGGCGTAGGGAATGAGCTCCAGAGGTCAATAAACCCCTCCAAAATGATGAATGATTGAGTACCTGTGATGATGATAGTGATTACCGGAGCAATTAAACAGTTTGATTAAATGAGCCATCATAACAATGATGTCTGCGGGAAATCAGCCCTCACATATAAAGAAAGATAGTGTGGAGGGCTAACAAACGCCAGTGGGCATTCCTGCGTGTTCCGATAGCGCCGAGCCCTGCAGAGCAGGGCTGTATTTACAAATATGGGGGGAATATGGAGAAAAGTCCCTCTCCTACTTTTAGCCAGAGTTGCACCCTGCTTAAAACCCGCCAGAAGCCGGAGAGCAGACCCGTTTTTTTTTTCCTAGAGGATCTCCTCCAAGATTAAAGCTAGTCCTAAGAGCAACCGAATTGCTGTGACTGACTTTCACGGGACTGTAAAGAGAGGTGAGTAAAAAAGCCCTTAGTATGTAGATCTCTTTCAAGCAGTGGTTAAGTCGATTCATTTCGCAGGGAAAAAGCCAGTCTTCTTGTGCAGTATTTTATACTCTGTCGTATAAATCGGTAACGTAATTCAAGATATTCATGTTAATGAATGCTTGGCTAATCCTTTGGGTGCGCGGAGACCTACAGAGCAGTAGGTTATGCAAATCCTTTCCTACTTTTACAGCTGTAGTTTTCTAACAGATTTTTTAAAGAGATCTAGTCATCGGTGAATGCTATTTGGGTTTTTTCCTCTCCCCCCCCCCTCTCCTCCCCCAACCCCCCGCCCCAAAGATGCCAGATTTCTAAACTTGCGTGGAATCATTTGATTGTGATATAGCCCATACAGCCAGCTTAGAGGACGTGGTTTAAATATTTGTAGCTTCCAAACTTGTTTTTTAACCCAGGCAGTGCGAACCCGGAGCCTTGCCTCTTGAGATATACAAGTGTGTGTCTCATTTCAAATAGTTTCGGTATCACCAAAGAAGAGGTCTTTCCTTGTAACGTGGCCGTGCAAAAGTAATCTAGCTCCACTGAAGGCTCCATGTATTTGTTCAGACCTCAAGCTCTGGGAGAAGTTCATCAGTTTTCCTCTCAAAAAGAAGTTTTTAGATGACTTGGCTCCCACAGAAGAAGGCGCTTCATTGCTTAGGATATAATTTTAGACACGATTTTTTTTTTCATAATTCTGTTTTTCACAGAAGTGCCTGTAGATCTCGGTTCTCTTGACTAAGAAATTGTTAGAAAGCAATCTAAAACCAAAGCTGAAAAAAAGCAGCCAAAGATTTTTGCAAGTGTTCAATGCTGCTCCTTTCACTTGTTCCTTTTTTTCTTTTTTTTTCCTTCCTTTTTTTTTTTTTTTTTTCGCCCCCTCCTAAACTAATTAACCCCCTGCGTTGGCTCGCCCTGCTGTGCATGTGTGTAATCTGGGACAGGGACCAACTTTAAAAAATTATTTTAACTTGATAGAAAGTGAAATTTCATATGGTAAATGAAGGGCTTTCATGTTCCTCCTGTGTCTTTTTTTCCCCGTGAAAAGAGTTGAAGCCTTTTTCCTCTTCACTATCCCAGTGGATTAAAGCACACAGAGAACATGGTTTATAAAGCGCTACAGTTTAGCCATTAAAAAGGAATCTCAATTTAGCGCCCTTAAGTGAAAGTACTCAGCTATTAACAAAGATGCTGTTGGGAACTCGGAGGAAAATGGGATACGTGCGTGCAGGGGGTGGGGGCTTCCACATTCTTAGGTCATTTTTTATTTATCCCCCCCCCCCCCCGCCTGGTGACATATTTCTTTTAAAACACAGTAATTCGGGAAAATTAAATTGGCTAATTTCCATTTCTCGTGCATCACTTTCACAGCGAAGGCTGTTTCCAGGAAAAGTGTGAGAGACGAGTCGGTGGGGTGTGTGTGTGTGTTTGGGCTTTTTTTTTTTCCCTTTTTTTTTTTTTTTTTTTTTTTTTTTTTTTTTTTAGATCGGCTCAAAAGTCCAAAGAGAAATGAGGTGTCCGGTATGGAAGTGCATCTCAGTCAACAGCCAGCTCCTTTTGCCGAGGCTGGAAATGGTTTTAACAGGCGGTAAAATTTCATCTTGTGGTGTCAAATTGGGGTCAGTTTGGGGTTAGCGCTCTCAGTGTCCGAGCAGGAGCTGTCCAGCTGTGTGGGGATTCATTAAGGGCAAAAGATCCGTTTCAAGAAAAACAATACAAAGACAATCAGAGGGCTAAAGATCCTCTTCAAATCGCATTTTACAAGTGCACCAGAACAAATATGGACGCTGAAACCTATTCCCTTCAAACTCCCAAATCGGCTTCTTAGCCCTCGGAGGGAGTGCGAGAGAAAATCCTCTAAAACTTAAGAAGAGTCTGTTTTCAATCAGCCTTTCCGAAGTGTGGCATCTTAGTCCTTTGCTGGCTTTGAGACATGCCTCGCTCGCTCGCTCCCTCTCTCTCTCTCTTTTTCCACAGCCTTGCAAAAGCGGATGGCACAACAGGTAATATTTCAGATTTCAAGAATATATCCCACCGGGGATCTTAACCCACTGTTTTGTACGCGCGTGTGCGCCTAGCGCAAGATTTAATGCAAATACAAAGTTTTGTGGGGGGAAACAAGCCGTGTTTGCACGAAATCCTATTGGACCCCTTCGGAAATTTTCTGCACTCCTTGTGGGCGATGCTCCGGTCTGATGGGTGAATTAGGGTACTTAGACTTACTTTACGGTTCCTGGCATTTGTGGAAAGCACCTATTGCTAATCTGGTTTATTAAATTCGCGTGGTTTAAATCCTCTTAGCGTCCCTACATCTGTTAGAACAATTGACGCCTTGCTACAGGGACAAATAACTTGAACCTTAATCTTGTTTGTAACTTTATTCAATGTTTGTTTGTTTGTGCGCTGAGTTCAAGTATTTTTGGATGATGCCATTGTGTTCGGAAACACACAGGCTGCATTTGCAGGCAAAGCTCCCCATGGACGGGCTAAGGATATCACGGAACAGGATGAAAAATTTTGCATATTTGAACTGGCATTTTATCTTGAACTATCGTTCTAGGAAATGTGTCATATTTAATGAAGAAAGCCATCTGCCTGTTAAAATGTGGCTGCGGAATTGCATCACCATGACCCCGTAGTAAAATCCACGGGAATTTTTCTTTTTGTTTTCCTCACAGGGCGAAGTGCGGGGTGTAAATAGTACCTTTCCCTTCTTATAATCGGGATTATGCCACCGTTCGAACTGCTACCCCCGAAATCGCTTTTTGCCACACTTTCCTTTGCCTTCACGGTTGGTTCTTACAACTTGAGTCACTTTTTATTCGTCTCAGCCCACTTCGATTCGCCTCCGACTTCCCGCAGCTGGAGGACATTCGAGGTCCCATCTCGGGTGCCCCTGTGAAATCATGCACATTTTAGCTTCTGCAGACCACTGGGTTCATTTAGCTCCTCGTCCCGATCCCCCCCGCCCGCCAATAGTGCACTTCGCTTTTCAGCAATCTGTTATTTTTCGAAAATCTTTCCAGTCCAGAAAGTCAATGGTAGCCCATCACGGTGAACTTTTCTTGACCTCGGCTGCGGTATGACTGAGATCTTTGGGAGCCGGATTAGGAGGAGGTTCATCTATTTACCTGTTAGCTTCCCTTTTAACTCCCTTTCTTCCACTCCCCCCCTCCCCTTTAAAAAAAAAAAAAAACAACCCCAAACCAAAAACCAAACCAAAAACCCCAAACAAACCCTCCACGAAGCGAGAACCATCCGGGCTCTCTCTCCCCTCCCGAGCCCCCTTTACCCGCCCCCCGCCCGGCTGCAGGGCTCTAACCCGGCGCTTGCGGGCTGCCCCCCCCCCGGGCTGCGGGTCCCCCGGCGGCGGCGGCGGCGGCGGCGGCGGCGGCGGCGCGGCGGTGCCAGCGGCAGCCCTCTAGCGCTACCTGGCGGGGCTCCAACACGGGACACGGAGCGCGGAGCGGCGCGGAGCCCGGCCCCGGCCCCGGCCCCGGCTCCGCGCCTCCGCCTCCCGCCCCGCCGGCCTTTGGGCGCCTGCTCCGCTGTGCGTGTCCCGTCCCGTCCCGTCCCGTCCCCCCCCCGCCCCGGTATCTCGTCCGAGCGGGCGGGCCGTGGGGCGAGGGCTGCGGTGGGAAGGGGCACGGCGATGACCCCCCTCGCCTTTGTCCGGCTTATCTCACGCGGGTGCGTGTGAAGCGCTAGTGTCAGACGAGAGTGGCGCTTGTTCTTTTTAATTTTTTTTAATTTTTTTTTTTTTTTTTTTTTTTTTTTTTTTTTTTTTAATGTCTTGGGCTGGGAGGTTTGTAAAAGTGAAGACTGTAAACAGCCAACGTGCGTATTTCCATCACACCAGAAAGAGAAAAATACCTGTCAGGGCTTCCCACTAACGCCGTACAGGCTGCTTCCGCCAGGGTAGTTAAAAATCTAGTTTGCATTTGTTCGAAGAAGCCCGAAAGCGTTAACAAAATCCATCTTTCCAATGTGACATCGTAACAAAAAGGACAGTTAGGGCTAACTAAATCGCTTTAGTGCAATATCAGAGCATCTGAGAAGGCTCCAAACTCTGCTCAGAGCTCTCTGTTCTCGCTCACTCAAAATATTCCCTTTTGTTCTCCAGCTGCCTATAAAACTCCAGAAGAGGAGCGCTCTCATTTTTACACTGGAGTTCTCGGTCCGGAGAGAACAATATCCTCCTACCCTCTTTTGAAATGATACGGAGACTCTCACAACACACAGGCGATCACTCGAAGCACGGATCTCCCTTTTTTTTTTTTTTTTTTCTTTTGCAAGAGCTGCTCGGCCCATTGTTTGAAGTGGGATTCAGCGCGCAGCCCAAAGAGAAAAGGGGAAAAAAAAAAAATCTTAGGAGCCCGGTTTGGTATTGCACAGAGAAAGAGCTGACAAAATATTATAGCGTGTTTCCTAGAAGTACGTGATGAGAGCCCGCGGTGTGTTCCCGAAAGAGAGGTGTTGGTTGGTTTTGGTGGTTTGTTTTTGGTTTTTTTTTTTTTTTTTTCCCCTAAAAGATTGTGATCGCCTTTGTACGTCTTTCTTTTGATCCCACAAAGAGAATGCAATATACATATATGTGTTTGCTCTCCATACAAGAAATGCAAGGGACCGTACAATGGAATATATGGCCGGTTAGTCCTCATAATGCTTAGTTTTGCTGTAATTAATTGAAAACAGTTATTAGGTCGTCATTGGCAATAGCGTAAATAATTGCAGCAGATTTTTACTTAAAATTGACCGGTCACAGAGTGATAGATCGATTCGAGGTATAAAAATGATGTATCAAAACATCAATGTCGATTATTTGAAATATTGTAGTCGAATCTTTTTATTGCTTCATCGGTTAAGTGTCTGAAAGTGCTGTGTTCCAACATATATTTATGTTGTCAATACTGTCAAAACTGTCAGTTTTATTACAGTGGATTTGTAATACATTTCGGATTTGCTCATTTACATAAAATGTCCACCCCAGATACCCCTCCTTCTCCCCATCTCTGGAAATCTGTGTCAGTTTAATGAAAGGATTCAGGACTCATAGCTGCAGCAAGAAAAAAAAAGTGGAGATATTGCTCCATTAAGTCCAATTTAAACACCCCTTCGGAAAGCTTGGGCTATTTCTAACTTGCTATAAGAAGGAATTCCCCCGCCCCCCCTTATTTCCCCAGTAGAATTTAAACGCTTTTCTACCCTCACACCTAGATTAAACCCTTCGGGAGAATTGAGAAACTGTCCAGGGAGACAGAGACTAACTAGCCAAAGCACACCTGTGAACGCCGAAACCCTCCCAAAGAGAGCAACAGCCCCTCGAACCGCGCACACACGCGCGGGGGTTTGGATCCTGCTAGAAAGAAGGAGACAAAAGGAGCAATAAATACGTGTGTGATCCTTTCTTAGCGATTTGGAGCCCAAAGGAAAAACGCAAATTGGAAGCAGTATTGGGCATGCGATGCCCCCCCGCCCCCATTTTATCAGGGTCTGATCCGGGCTGATCATTTGCTTTGAGTGTGAGGGCTGATTTTTTATTAGCATGGTCTCAGACACCTCTCTAATCTTCTCCGAGAGCCCAGCTGAGGAATGGAAAAACTCAGGAATAAATAAATCCATTTACACACTAAACTCTCTTCGATCGAGCAAACAGTGAAATTAGCCAAATAACTTTATTCCCCACCCCACCCGTTTCGGGAGGAGAAGGTTGTTTTAAAGGCGTTGGTGAGGGGGACCTGAGGTGTGGGGGTTGGTTTTTTTTTTCTATTTTTTTTTTTTTTTTTTTTTCCCCCAGGGGTATGTATGTTTAAAGAGATGCTGAAGAGATTTCTGAGTTCACGGGGAAGAAGGAAAGGTTGGTTTGGGGACCGGCAGCGCGCCTGGCAGGTATTTTAATGACCGTCCCTTCCTTTGAACACTTTCAATTTCTCTGCTTTTTTTTTTCATCCGGAATATCTTCCCCAGACCAAGCATGATTTCAGTTGTAATTCTGGTGTGTTTGTGATCACTTCTGAGGTAAATTGAGAAGTAAGCTGCGCAAAAGGAGGAAATCGCCCCTGGGGTGCTTTGTTTACTTTGGTTTGTAAAATCCTGCTAGGAGATGGTTTCCTCAGTGTGTGGCAAGTGTTTCTTCAAGAAATTCATCAGCCCTTCTACAATTACTTCGAGCTTCGAGGGAAGAGAGCTGCCATCACTTTCTCACATCCCAAGGTGTTGCACGGAAGAGAGAAGAAAAGGCTGGAGCATTTAATTATAATGGGGCGGTGGGGTGGGGGGAACGGAGGCTGCAGAAAGCCGTCCCAAGCCTGTACCTGGGGGAAAAAAAAAAAAACCCCTACAGGGGTGTGTTTGGGAGACGTGTGCCATTTAGAGATGGGGAAAAGTACCCCATCTTGTGCAGTAATTAGTCTGAACAATAAACATAATTGGAATAAAATCAGTTGGAAATTCCTGCGTTTTTAATTACGTTTCATTTTGTGGTAAGCCGTAAAATTATGAATGCCTCTCAATTAAACACTATCCACTTGTAAAGCATTTAACAACAATTATTCCTTAATCAGTTGGAATGTTAGCCACAAATGATGCTGTTAAACATCAAAGGGACGCCTTAGACGTTACCTTTTAGTCATAAGTAAGAGGATTAATTTCTATAATTAGAGAGGATAAATATGTGCATAAATACATCTGATTTTTTTCACGCGTTCTCATCCTATCCGCGAGAGGCGAGGATCTCGGGCATTGCCTGCGCTCCTGGCTCTCCCCCGCCTCGGCGGAGGCGACCCCGGGCGCAGCGGGGTGAGAAGACCCCTCCCGCCAGCGAGGCCCGATGCTGCGCGCCGCTCCGCGCCGCTCCGCGCCCACCGGCGCGCCCTCCCGCCGCCACACCGGGGGCTCGGGCTCGGGCTCGGGCCCGCCACGGGCGCAGGGCTTCGCGGGGGGGGGGGGGGGGGGGGGTTGCAGCCCTCCTTGGCTCTTGTTTACGGTTTTTTTTTACGGCACCCGGGGTCTACCTGGCGTTTCAGTTCCCTCGGGGACAATTTGCTGCCCCCAAACGAAGCTCAGGATTCGAGCCGAATACCGCAAATAAAATTAGCATGACCTTGATTACACCCTGTATGAATATCTCATTTACCTAATGACTTTATGTCACGTACGCAGAGGGTCAATTTCCTTTTAACCTTTCCCATTGCTGCAGTAAGCATTCTTTTATAATCAATGGCTGTTTGAATAATCAATTCACATTTTATGATCCCTGACAAACTCAATCTCTGTGTGCCTTGTTTCAGCAAAGCAGCCGGCCCTTCTCCGCGCCGTTTTCACGTCCGAAGACTTCGCGGCGGGGTTTCCCGGCTCCCCGGGGAGCCGCCCGGGGCTCCGCGCTGCAAGGCAGCCGCCGCCGCCGGGCTCCGCGGGGGGCTCGGGGCGCTGCGCCGCCCGCCCTCCCGGCCGGCCCCCCCGCTCCTCTCCGCTCCGCTCCGCTCCGCTCCGCCCCGCTCCGCCGCCGCGGCCGCCTCCGCGCAGGGCCTCGCCGGGAAGCCGCGGCTCCCCGGGAGGATGCGCCCCGGCAGAGCGGCGCAGGCTCGGGGAGCCGCGGCGGCCGGCAGCCCCTGGCGTCTCTAGAGCTAGCGCCGGACGTGCACTTACTTCCACGTGTTTTTTTCCAGTCGCTCGAGCCCAAATACGCCGTTTCCCCGCTCCCCCCGCCCCGTCCCGTCCGGTCCCCTTCCTAGGAACGTGCGCAGCAAAACCCCACCGCCCGGGACTGTCCCCCCGTTTCTGCATTTGCCGGGACAAGCAGCCGTGGGGGGGACGGAGTTCTGCCGGCTCCGGAGGCGGAGGCAGCCGGCTGCCCGGCCGCCCGACCTCCTTAGGGACTTCTGAGGGAAGCTCGGTGTCCTCGGCCACGGCGGAGCATGGGAAGCCTCGCGTCAATCTTTGCGTTAGACTAACCGTCCCGCTGACGTTCACGAGTCCCTCGCTGCCACCAGCCCCCCTTTATCGCCTCTCGCAGCCGCCTCCGAGCCGGGGGTCGGGAAACTTGTCCCAGAAGCGAAGCCCCCGAGCACAACTCAGGAGCGTACGCGGGAGGGGAGGGGGGTTAGGGCCAGCTGAACTTTGCAAATGTTTTTTCTATAAGTAGCTCACATTTGCTGTGATCTATGGTGTGAGTCAGGAACCGAGACTTATTGCAACCCTGTTCCCTCTATTGGATAATTAATGCTGATTCATAGCGGTTTCTACCTACGAATGTGTGTTTCGGTTTTCTCTGCAGGGTCCATGGTTCTTTGGTATGTTGTTATTCCCTGAAAGGTAATTGCACTTGATATTCTCTCGGGGAAGGCTCATTAGCCAAGGGCAGGGTGGCGTTGCCAATCTCAGACTCTTTCAACAATTCAATGCAAACATTTGCCCCAGAGGTTTAGTACAGCACTCCCGGCTCACGAAACAGCCCTTGGATACAGCATTTCCCCTAAGAAGCCTGAGGTCTAAAAAGAAGTACATATATATATATATATATCTTTTTTTTTCTACCCAAGCAGGAAATATTTTAGTTGAGGGGTTTTTACTTTAACCCCTCACTGTAAGTGGTCGAAGCTACACAAGAAGATTAGACATGTTGCCTTGCACTGCAGGGCTTCGCCCTCCCTATTATCAGAAGATAATCAGGACACAATCGTGGATGAAACAATAGAAAAGGCACCACATCTCCCACTCCTCTCTATGCACTCCTTTACACTCTCTTAACATTTACAAAATGCATGTCGAAAACACTTTTCCACTGCCCACCATTACAGACCTACACTTCTTTCTCACACAAGCCTGCTGTCATCTCTTTGGCTCCTTTCATCTCTCCTGCTAAATTAATTACCTCACTAATGCAAGGCAATGAAACTCAGGTATAAGGTAAGTTAGGGAACACACATTAGTTAATACAGACTATTTTATGAAGGTGAACCCTCCATGATTGTTCTCGTTTTATTTTTTCCCTCTGTTGTTCATAATTTTGAAAATCTTATTCTTCCATTTGAGTCTTGGCAGGTTGAGCAGGATGATTCACAGTAACATTGCGGAGAATGGGAAGGTCCAGTTCTCACAGGAGAAAATGGTCCCCACAGGACCGATGAAGAGGAAGCAGAGGGACAACATCTAGGCTTTACAGTTCTCAGACATCACCAGGTTTTCCATGTTAGAATAAAAGAATCTGGGTATCCGTATTGATGGTGAATTAGATGGTATATTCTCCCTGATAGTGGTGTTACAGGGCAGAGACTGCTCTTAATTCCAAACAGCACCTCCTGCGTCTAAAGAGTACATCTAACCGTCTTACTGTGTTTACATACTTCCACTCACCATGTTTTTCCCATCACAGTTAACCAACAAACTCAAACAGCAAAACTCACCTGTGCTGTATCATCACTGACTTTAATGTTAGTACATTAGAAAGGAAATTGTCCTCCAGCATGTGACTACACAACAAAAGTAGGTCCAAAAGCCTGGACGCTGAGATGTCACTGGCTTTAATCCTCACTCATCAGAAGGGCTGCCAATTGGTCTATAGGCCTCACCTATAAGGGGGACCAAAAGTTTGTTGAAAAACACCTCAATGATGTGAATCTTCATCAACAATGTTTTCTGTGCTGAGCCCTTTCAACATCTTCAAGCCCAAACCCGTGTCCCAAAGTCCCACTGACTGAAGGAGAACATGAATGAAGGACACAGGGCAGGATTCTGCAAGGCGGTTTTGCAGGAGGCCAAGTCTGCCTGTGTGAAGTACTCAGCTTTCCAGGTCCTACTGATAGCAAATGTGGACAGTCACCACCCTCGCAGTAAGCCCTCAGCACAAGAAAACACCAGTTCTTTAATTCATGCTTTGGGTATTCACAGCCATGGTTTTTGTTTGACACTCTAAGTATCTCTCGCGTCATGGTGGTACATTCTGCTTTTTCAAAAGTGTTTTTCAAAATGAACAGGCTTTTCAGTGATGAAACATGATCAAGTTAATGTACTAATAGATTTCATTTTTAAAGCACATGATAAATTTAAAACTTGCCTCTTACGCATTTATAAACCATCACTAATAGTTCTATTGATCAACGACATAAATAGCTCTAGCAGAAGCTTTTCTTTGATGTAGATAAACATAAACAGCATTGAAAAAATAACACAGGAGTGATTGTCCTGTACTCTTACCTTAAGGCTATATTACGATCACAGTAAGACATATCTAGGCATGTGTCATACTGGATAATACTATTTCTTGGGTGTTTGAGGGCACACAACTTTACCTTGGACTTCACAACAGCTGAGACATGCCGTTTAAAAGCATGGTCCTGGCATTACTGAAAAAAAAGCCCTACTAAGCTATATACAATTATTAACGTATATATGAGATATTTTTTTTAAAAATTGCTTCACATTAAATACTCAGATAATTTTATTTGTATTATTCATGTGCAAAGCTAAAAATAAACATTTGAAATATTTTTCTCTTTTATGGAAGAGCTGATAAAACTATTCGTTTGAAATGAACTCTTGGATGAATGCAGCCATATTTTCTGGGCTCAGATCTCTTATTCCCAGTTGGGAACCCCACATCAGATCAGGGCGGTACAATCAATCCTCAGAGGGAAAGTGCTCTTTACTGCAAAATATTCACTAAAAATAGCTTAGGCAAACAGTTTCCAGCCAAAGAGTCATTCACAATATGTTCATTTGGGCTTTTCATTTCGTTACTCTTGATGTGTCACTGGTCACCTCTCACACTTGCTCTATTTCCCAATAGGTTGGTTGAAATTATTTAAACAGGACACTAAATGAATAATAAAAGTGCCCAAGAAATATTCCTGTCTGCGTCTGCATGCTCTTATTTGCACAGGTATTCATCCAAAGCCTGATTCTGCCTCTGTTCCATTTGATAAGAGCAGGATTTGATCCATAAAGGAAATGTATTCACCTAATACTTGTTCAAAGAAAAATCCTGCTTGCTTTAATGTTGATATATATGGTCACAAACACGATCAAAACAAGAGCCATCTGAACCCCCTAGAGCTGCTTCGTAAATAGGGTTGCAGTATGAACCCAGGAACATAACCAGTTTTGTCACTGTAGGTTAATTTCAGCTTTCAAACATTACGGAAAATCATCAACTGCCTTTCCCCCCCCCCGCTCCCTGCCCTCCCCTGGTTTAACTTCAGATCACTTCCCCTGGCAAGTGGCTTTTGATAGTCAAGTAAGACGATACTGTTTGATCTAAAAGCAAATTTCTTTTTGCTGTTGTTTCCAGACTTCATTCATTGAAGAAGGTCCTGTCTGCAGCCAATATGTTCATGGTAACTGTTTGTTCCCGAAATAAACATCTAGCAAGATTCTTAGTATTTGAGAGAGGCATTGCTTTCATTACATAACCCTCCATACATGGGAAAAATGATACAAAGATCTCGGCCCTGCTCTCCTTGGGCACCTAACAGTTCAATAGACTTTTTCTCAGAGTTGCAAGCGTGCAAAGAACTGGATTTCGGACCCACTGTGCTGCAATTATTATACTTCTAGATGGATTGGTTTATTTCCTGGGAAAGGGTATATTATTGTATTAGTATTCTTAAGTTGGGGAGTTGTTCTATTTGATTTACCATAGCCACAAAAATAAGTCAAATGAAATTTTTTTTTAAACTCTGATAATAAAGTGTTATCAGTGAACATGTATAAGTCAGAAGAATTAATTCTTAATTTCTACTCAGATCTGAAGATCCAAACTGTCATAAAGCTTGAAACGTTAGGATGAGAGGGTTTAGTCTTGATTTCTTTCTGAATAAAATGCTAAATAAAACCACTGCTATTCCAATGAAACATGCTAAATGATGTTGATGTGAACTTAGGGACAGAGGGAAAACAGACAGAGTTCATGGACCTCATTCTCTTCACATAAGCAGGAGAAACTCTAGTGAAGTTAATGGAGTTACAGTGATAGAAAACTGTAGTAAGGTGAGAATTGCACAACTTGTGTTTAACTAGACGCTATTACTTTAAAAACAGAGTTTACTTCACTAAACAATCTGCAAATAAACACAAAACAAAGGGCAAATGAGACATATTACAAGTAAGCATGCATGCAAAAAAGGTAAGTGCAAATTAGATTTGAATATTCATGAGTCACAAATCATTGACAGTTTGAAATAATGCAAAACAGCTTTATAAATGAGGTTAAGGCAAGGGACATCAAAGAAAGGCATTGCTAAATCAATAGCAATTTGATTGTGCATATACTTGTAAATTGTGGTTACAGTTTTTGTGACTTGGGAGAAAAATGCTGCACATGTAGTGAAGAAGGGACACATAAATATTCTTTTTGAATGTGTTATATTTTTGCAATTCAGCATGTACTTGGAGACCTGCCATATATAAAGTGACCAGATACCATTTTTTAATTTTTTTCCCCCAAGAGAATTATAGTTTCCTTTGAGTATCCAATCTCCTGTGTTGTGTTGCTTAGTATGACAAAAAATTCAGTTGTCAACAATACCTGAACAGCAATACTGTAAAATAGAATAATTACTTACTTCACTTGGCTTCAGTAGAATGATCACCTGCTAATCAAAGTACTGTCATAAAATCATAGCCAGTGGAGGTTATCTACTTGTTTCAGAGAATTTAGTTCTCAGAAGTGGGAATCAGATGAGTTGCAAGTCTCAGAGCAAATTGCTGGAGCACAGGGATTTAAAAGAATGATAGCTTGAAGGATGGCCAGCCTGACCATTTAAATCAGAGCTGCTTCATTTTTCTGGCTGTAAGCATCGATACAGTATTGGATCTCCTGTCTTATTTGTGACTTCTGTGGATATTTGAAATTGAATGGTTTAAAATGTTGATGAGAACACAGAACCAAAAGGCAAAACTGCCAGAAGTAATCTGCCTGTTTAAAATTGCTCCAGGGTGTTAGTTTTTCCTAAAGGCTTATATTCTGATTACTTAACAGTCATTCTAATATACTAACCAATTCCCTTTCTTCAATGATGTCCTTTACATCCTGTGTGACGTCCTTACTCTCTGGCATGGCAGGTGAAGCTTCACTGCGTCAAGTGAAGCTAAATATATACATTTACCAACACGGATAGCAAAACCAAGCAGGGATATCAATTTGGAAATGGTATAGCGTACTCTGGTTCTTTAAGAAGCACATGACTTCTTGCAGTGCTGCCTTTAAAAGCATCCACTCACATGAATGAAGCTGGCAATTAACTCGTGTCAAAACATTGTAGAAGGAGAAACCCAGATGTCGAATAACTTAGGAAAGGGATAACCTCATGTCCTCCCCAATCCCCTAGATGCGCTTGTCAGAAGCTGATGTGTCTCTCATGCCATCACAATATCAAAAGATACCTGTATGTGCCATGTTTAAATTCAGAGAGCTTTCTGCCATAAATTCTTTAAATCTGTGTACTCCTCAGCATGAATAAACAATAGATAAGTTAGAAAGAGCCACTCAGGAATGTAAAAGGCCAGATTACCGTCTCGGGGACGTTCCATCCGACCTTCAGAATCTGTGGAGAGAGAAATGAATCTCCCTTTAGGAAAAGCAAAAGGGAAAGTTACCTCACGGGCATAGCAGAGAGCTTGAAATCAACAGTCTTGGATTTCCTTCTGGCTCTCTCACTGTGACTGGCCAGGTTTATCAGAGGTGAATTATATGCCTTCCTCCATATCTATAAAATGAAGCTCACAATACATAGCTTTGTGGTGCCGTGACATGGAATTCGTAAGAGAACATGAGATCCTCTGATTAAGATGTACCAGTATATGCCCAGCACATTAACTTTGTAATCCCTGTTCAAATCTCTATCTTTTGATTACATAATACTGCAGGGTTTGTTTGTCTGTTAAGAACCTCTTGAACCTTCAGTAAAGCACATCATCATTTAAATGAGAAATTACCATCTCTTTTCATTAGGCATTATTGTCAAAACTGTAAGTGCGAGCCTATAAGCAAAGGAAATAGATCCCAAAACTCTTCTATGCTTTTTAGACTTACATTGCACCCATCACCATGGAATCTGAATGCTGCTTAAAAGAAATGTGGTTCTCCTGGATGGGCTCAGCTTGGAGTAGCTATTGCAATACTTATGAAAACAGGTCAATGGTGTTACAGACCATTCTTCAGTTCAGCAGAAGAAAACCAACAGCCTGTGTCAGGTCAAAGTTTCAAAGGGTTGGGTTATTTTTATTTTCTGGCAAATTCCTTTTTCTCAAAGAAAATAGAAAAAAAATGAGCAAAAATTAATGCAGCCAAAGAGCATGAGACTCTACAGTCTCCAGAAACCTGAATAATTTTGTCAGGATTTTTATTTCTACTTCATTCCCAGATTTCTTTCTCTTCTCTGTTCTTTGTGGAGTTTGCCATATCTTTCCAACAAACTGCCTCTACTGGTCACTTGAAAGCCCTTCTTTAAGTCTACCCATACCGATTTCTGGCCTGTGACTGGGGATATAAACTTTTACAGACGTAATATGTTATATGTGACCTGAAGCAGGCAATGCAGAACAGCTCATATTAGACCACCTGAACCCTACATCTCTTTTACAAATCACCAAATCAAATAAAGAGAGACCTGGCTCCCTGGATGTGATCTAGATTTATACCAAGTACGCCTCTTCCCAGGTTGAAGAGGCTAAGCTCTCTTTTTGACGAGAAAGGTCCTGTGCTTGCATTTTTTTCTGCATGATCACCTTTGCCTGTCTATTTCCCACCTCCTTTCCTCCCCTCGTGTCAGACAAAATGGCACAGTGGGTAGCTCTCACTAGGACCAAATTTACAGCACCTGGTTTTCGAGTTTCCCATGCAGTATTTCACTTTCAGCTGCATTTGGGGGAAAAATATATTTCTAGGCTTTTACTCCTTCCATTTACAGTGTACACCGGGTTTCTTTGGGCACGAGGGACAAAACTAATGATCTCCATGACTCTCCCATGGTAGGTTCCTCAAACTCTTTCCTGAGCAGGATGTGTTTTATCCACACTGGAATTATTCAAGTCTCTTGTGGGAGAGAACAAAGGTATAGTAGTGGGGCTCATGTCCACATCTCTGTGGTTCCTGCCTACTTAGGTAGACATTCCTTCTGAAAACTCTCAAAACTGTGTTTGTGTGTGATTGCCCGGGGGAGATAGGGGAATGAGCTGGGAATAAGATGAGAAGACAGCATAGCTACTTTTTACCCCCCTCTCTAAACTAACCTGTGCTGGGATTTTTCTGTGGGTCTTTCATCAGAATCCAGGAAAGAAAAAGAAGACCAAAGTCAAAAACTGGGTCTCCTAGTCACCTCATCCATGCAATAGAGAGTGGAATGGAAGTGAATACAGCGGTCCTAACAATCTTGTACCTGATGAAAGGAAGGAGTGCTAATGTGAGCAGAGGAGGGATGGCTCCAAACAGGAGACATCAAACACTGTGGTCAGCCAGCAAGTGAACCACCAGCACCTAAATCCTATAATGTAGAGTCTTGGCTGACATGTCAGTTGGAGTCAAGGAAAATGGTGTAAGCTATAAAATGTGAATCCTTGAGGATAATTCACCATCATCAGTGACCTTGAGATCATGGAGGCACAGTGTATCCCTGAGGCACTGAGAGCCCAAAAATGAGATGTTTGCACGTACGTAAGTCCATAGTGATTTGACTGAAGACAGTGTCGTTACACTATCATCATAGTAAAAGAAATAGATTAAAAATTAATAGAAATCATATAGGAAGTCCCTAGAACATCGCTCACATTTCTAATCAACTACAATGCGAGACGGCTTCCCATGAATACATAATATACCCACAAGTTATCCTTTGTTGATACAAGAAAACAGCTCTGCTGTTGGGGTATACGTTTCCTATAATTTTTCCCTACTAAATTTCATCCAAAATGCTAATGCTTCTGAAATAAAAAATAATTACATAATAAATTTTCTCTTTAGCGTAAATCTGGTAATTGCCAAATCCTAGTTGTCAATACAATATTAGATCATATGTGACCCAGACTTCACATGTGTCAACAAGTAAATTTGTCTCCTTCTGTTATTTCAAATTACAGGAGATAGAGACATAATCCTCACTGATCAATTGGAAACAAAAATGCTTTACCTTTTGTTATTTCAATGCCATCTGTTAAAATAAACCAAATGCCAAACTTACTACATACACAGGGCACTAAAATGGCTTTTTAATTTGGCTTGCATATTTCAAGGAAAGCAATGCATTTCTATATACTCTGACTTCTTTACATGAATTATTATGTACTGCAAGTGACATCTACTGGAGAAAGCAGAGCTAAATGCCTACTCTTCAAACTTTTTTTTGCCATTAAAAGGGCCTCCCCTCCAGGAAATACAGCTGTTATTTAATAGAAGCCTTGCCTCTGCGCCCATCAAAATGCAGTTACATAAGTGCTTTCAGGGTAGTTAAAGCAAAACTGTAAGATTGTCCTTTTCATAATACAGAAGGTACAGAAGGCTTTTTCCTTTTTCCTTCTTCTTTTTTTCTTTTTTCTTTTTTCTTTTTTTCTTTTTTCTTTTTTTCATTATAGGGAAGCTGTTAATACCACAAATTTTCTGAGTTTGCAGTAAAAGACTTTTTGAAAGTAATAACTGTTTGATCATGGTGTGTAGTCATCTTTGGTGCTATAAAATTACTCAGGACGTATTTTAAAAATATTCATCAAAAGAAATATGGCTACAGCTTCAAGTTTCAAGCTTGCATGTTAACAGATGTTATACTTAAACAGAAGTTTACTTGAAGCCCTAATGCAGAACATACTATTGTCAATAGTATTGACAATATTACCTAGAAAGTCTGACAGCCTGTGCATTTTTAACATTACTTACTGGTTGAAGTTATCTATTGGGACACAGATTCATAAATACCTGCACTATGTTAAAACACTTACAATCTGTACCTATCAAATGTTGCATGAGTTTGGTGCCTAAGAGCAGCATGTTTCAAAAAAACCCTCTTCTTTCAGTGAAATACGATAAAAATCCCAGGAACACTGGGAGCGATGCAGAAAGCTGTGAACTCAGAGGCTCTGTGCCGCTCAGAGCTCCCGGGAGTGTCATTACTTCTTAATATGGGCTCTTGAATTCTTGCTTGAAAGCCAGTTCAAGTCCTTGGATAGATGAAGCACCAAAAAATCCAAACTGTTCTTACTTGATTCCAACACAGTGAAGCCTAAACAACAACTCCATTTACTTTTAAAACTGCGTTGGCAAATCAATTCTAAACCCACTGACAATTTGGGAGAAATTTCCCTGGTGTAGACCAAGCCCTGGGGTTTAAATGTGTATTCCCCACCAAGCGTGGGAAAGAGTTTCTGAGCCAGAGAAATCAGTTCAGAAAGTAAATCAATAGCTAGCAACCATTTAAGGATTTGTTTATCTAATGCTGATCTTAATTTAGTTGCAATTTCCTCCATCAAATATATTTCCCTTTTATTTTATAAGGCAAATTTGATTTTAAAGGTTAAGCTTTAACGCAGTGAAAAGGAACACCCTTTTATGCAGCAGTCAAAAGAAGATACATTTGTCTGTTTGGAACAAGTGCAGGAGGAGAGATACCAATAATTGTTGAAATGAGATTAAGTGGATAATCTGTATGTAATATGTCTGGGCCTGATTGTCCCCTCTAGCAGTAAAAACCCTAGGGAAGAGGCTAAAGGGACGGTATTTCCCAAAGGATTTCCATATAGAAATGGCTCCTGAATTGTTCCAGTGCAGGTGAGTCTTACCCTTTCTCTACTCTGTGGCAGAATAGACTGTGGAAACGACTCTCAGACATGCTGGATTCCAGAGTTCAAAACCATCTGTGTGGAGATAGATCTTATCTGTACACCTGTCCTCTGGGTTCTTGGCACCTCACTCCATCCTTTGGCAATGCTGCTACATCCATATTCATTTCTCAAGCTTCCCTAGCCAGTGGCTATCTTCTGGGATTTTCCACAACAGCTACAGAGGGATGAAAGGAAGCTACGTCTCACATTTCGTCCCTTCCAATAGCTTCCTCTCTACCCTTTCTCTTTAGGAGCCCTCAGATTTCCCCAGTGCTCATATGGAGTCCTGAGAAAGAAGGATGGTGCAAAAAGGGATTGATAAGAAGAAGGATCATGGTCTGAATATGTAGAGCCTTTCACATTTAGTCTTGGAACTATAGCGAGAGTTTTAGATTTTTGGATACAGAACTGGAGAGGTTATGACAACACCGAAAATAACATTGATTTTAAAGCATGAGTATTTCCTGTTAGAGCTGGCATTCTCTGGGCAGGTAGTATGCAAAACTGTCACGCAATGGGTTTGGTCAACTAAACTGGACATCAAGCTTTGGCTTGGGCGTATAGTTCATAGTTTACAATATCCTGTCTTGTCTAAGTTCTCATTAGTGGAAATTGCCAGAAATTAATTCCTGTTGTCTGCAAGGTTTGAGATCTGCCCTTCACAGCAGAGGCTGAGCGCTTCAAATAGGTTTCCATTTCTGACCTAAAGTAAGCTTTTCAAACGTTAAAATTAAATTTCACTATCATCTTCTAAGCAGTGCTTGCCAAATGCCTTACAAATGTCTAAAATAGACATGCATTTTTAGAATTTGAAAGGGATACATATTCTAAAAAGTCAGCCCTACACAATAATCTAGCTTTTTGCTGTAATAAGGCTTCAATCATTTTTGTTCAGCAGTTTCATTTTTCTTATTTTCTCTAACAATTGCTAAATATAGCAGTTGCAGAAGTGAGAATGTAAATTGCCCATTGGAGAATTAGTTCTGATCAGACTCTGCTTTTACATTTTGGTGCATTTATACTGGTGTAAGTGAAGTGTAAAGTGGTCAAAAAAAGGGTAAGTAGGCAGTAAGAGGTGAAGCAGTACTACAAATCCCATTTTGGCATTAAGCACCTATGCAGAATGATTGTAATGTACATGATAGCCATCAGAAAGGACAATGTGTCCAGAAAAGCAGCTGTTTGAGGGATGAATCAGAAAAACATCTCCATGATGGTGACAATGAGAAATAATTTTTACAGGTGAAAAAAAATACTCTGTATGCTTGCTCACACGTATTGTCTGACCACAGACAACAAACCAAAGCCTCCTGACTACACTTTATGGTAAGGGACTATACAGCACTTGATTATGTGTGTCTTGACTTCTGGTGTGAGGAACATGAGTGCTATTTCCTGTGGTTTTGCATGAGACATGTGGGAGCAAGATTACATCTTTCATAAGCTGCCAACCTGATTTCACAGTCTTGAAAAACATGTCCTCTGGGGAGGAGTATCCACCACCAAGTTGATGTTCTGGATTGCTCTTTGCTTTCTGACCTTTAGATTAGCAGAGCTATGTTAGCAGGTGTTTGTAAGAGTATATATGTCCATCCATCTGCCTAGTGTCTCTGCTTCTAAGGTGGCTGCTGTGCATCATTTACTGTACCTGAGGGGTACAATATCTTTTTTCTCTGATGTTACCTTCCTTTCAAAGGGTTTAGGATTAAAAAAAAAAAAAAAAAAAGAATTGCGATGGGGTAGATTAAAAGGCTCCTGTCTAGACAGAGCATAGCGGTTTAGAAAACTCCTGAACATCCATTTTGAAAATCCAACACTGAGAGAAACTCATCGCTGAAACACAACATCTGGACAAGCTGCATTGCCATGTAACAGCTAAATCTGCAGTTTTCTTCAGATTCATCTTCTTGTGTTGGTGACATCAATGTGACCAAAGATTATAACCTAGTTTCCAGTCTCCCAGCTTTAACCTTGCAAGATGTGGCATTCGAGTAAGTATTCAAAATTCATCTGCTTACCCAGAAGCTTTTTAGAAAAAGTCCTGAAGCTCTTTAATCTACACCTTTGGACTGAAAATTTCCCAAGCACATGCTTCCTCTTGGATCTTCTGACATTTCCATTTCTAGTTCCAGCCAAAAGTCCTGTAAACACAGCCTTTCTCATGATGTTCAGCACTCTTGTACTCCTAATGTAGGAGAGATCATATTCTCTGGTGAAAAAGAGGTGCAACCTTATCTTTAAGTATGTCTCTGTCTCTTTTAGTTGCTTATAAAAAACTCTAAAAAGGAGGTTGAGACAAAATAAGATCCCGGTGGATCCAAGACAAGAGCGATCAAATGAGTGAGCAGGTCCTCTGGATACTCTTGCAGGGAAACTCTTCAATCTCTGCCACAGGGAAGTGTCATCTTAAAATGCACAGTATCAGAAGAGTCTATAGCAAGCTGATGACTGATATGCCCTGGGACAGTACAACTTTTTGTTATCATAACAAAGATAAAATATTGAGATGAAAAGAAGTATACAAATAACATTTCCATATGCTTTAATGTAGTTGTATAAATAATCACATTAAAAAAAAAAAAGCGCTTTTAGATACATCATTTCTTAACCAGTTTTCAGGACCAAATACACCAAACATTTCTTTGAGATATGTGCATCTGATAGACTGTGAAATCAACTGTCTTAACTCTCTCCTCTTATATTGCATATTATTATGGATATTATTAATGAAGCAGGATGGAACTTGCTTATGTAGAAGGACCTGAGGTTCCAGTATATAAGCAAGGTTGCTTACACATCACTTCATGCTTTTTGCAAGGTGGTACCACAGTCCAGAGACTCAGAAATTCCAGATGTAATTTAAAAGTAATTAAAACACACATTTCATCAATAATGACAAATTTACATTATTTTCGGAGTTCCAACATGAAAAAAACAGGTACTTGTCAAAGATTCCTCATGCTGCAAGGAGGCCTGTTGCTGGAAGCCCCACATCATGCTGTGCAGAGAGAAAAAAAAGTGCATAAAATAAGAGGAGATTTCATAAACTCAGAGTATGATCAAGTGGTTAAGCTGTAGACCCTGAAAAATTTATATTTGTTGCTATGCCAGAAATTCCATAAGTAGCATTAAGATAATATTTTTACAGGTGACCACTGTGTTCATCATTAGTTGAGTGTCCCCATTGCAGTATTTTGGTCCTGTCTTTTGGAATAGCCTTCATTACTGCTGGTGCATATACTGGAAGCTGTGAATATGGCTACCCCTCTCCTTTTGGGGAGAAATAAATACAAGCTGAGAGCCAGGAGCTCTGGGTCTGCCACTGATCCACTTTGTGGCCCAAAACTGGCCACGTTCCTTTCCTGTTTCAGTTCTCTCATCTGTGGAAAGGGAATTATAATATATTTCTCATAAGATGCTATAAAAATAATTAATGAGTCACTATGGAAAAGCTCATGAAGACATGAATAATTTGTGTATTTTATGTAGGGTTTGGATGGCAGGATTGTAAATTAGGCTGGGACCCACACATGGAGTGGAAAAGATAAAAGGAAATATACAACAGGAGTTTCATTCCAGCCAATACACAAAGTGGGGCAATAGTTTTGTGAAAAAAATGTTATGCACATGCAATTAAATGTGTGGCATAATGCCTGAAAATGAGACAACACAATGTTTCCTTCTCCCATTTCCTATCTTGCAAGGCACTTTCAAGTATTTGACTCTGCATGTCATTTTTTATTTCAGTTTATCAAGAACTAGACAACTATAACAGGTCAAGAGAACTTGGAGCCAGAAATCAAATACGAACATACCTACCCGTTCCTGTAATAAACCAGCCCAAGGCATTTTTATGGTCAGATCCTCAATTGCTGTGAAAGGGTAAAACTCTGCTGAAGTCAATAGAGCTGCATTCAATTTAACCTGGCTCAGGACGTGGCCCCTAATCCTTTAACAAGATTTTAATGTTAGCCATGTGATTCCTATCTTAAAATCCCTGCAGGCAAGGCTTGGACTGAGCAGGGGTATGCTGGAGAAGAAATCTGGAGAATTTTTCTTACTTTTTAAAATTTTTATCTGAGACTGTCATCCCGTTCTTCAGAAACTCAATATTCATTTGGAATAAAAAATTGTACTGTTGCAGAAAATCCCTCGAAGCTGTGAAACGGAAGCTAACCTGTTCTGAGCTGCATTCTTGCAACTGAAGAAACTCTGGAACATTTCCTTTGTGCAGAATGATTCATTAACTGAGACACCTATTAACAAAAACATCCAGGTTCTGAAACCGCCAGTCTTGGACTTGGGGGTTTCAGACACTTGCCTGTTGTGCTTGGTCAAGGATGTATCTGAGCATCACTGCAAAAATGCCAAACCTGATAAACCCAACAGTGCCTGCCAGCCCTTCTGTTTTTCCAAGTCAAACCTTATCAGCTTGAATTGGAAAAACATTAACAAAGCAAAAGCATACCCATCTTCTTGCCAGCTTTGCAAATATAAAAAAGAGTCTGAAATTTAGAAAATTAAAAGAAGCACAGCAAAATGCAAACTACTTTGAGTCTGGAACAAGTGGAAAAGATCATCTAGGTAGAATAGTCCAATGCCCTACATGGAAAGCTTGTCTTCTGTAAATGCCCTCGAGGTTTTATCAAATCTCCTTTGAAGCACATGTAGACACGATGCATTAACTACCTTTAGGGTAAATTTTCCCTTCATCTCATTGTCCTTGTGACTTACATTTTGTTTTTAATTTTTATATACACATTTCTATCCCCTTTCAAGTTACTGTTCCTTAACATGCCATTTCCAACCTCAGTTAATCGTCTCTCCCTCCTTTTGGACTATTGCCATTTAAATGTTTAAAGACTGTTATCATAGCTTCTTTTCCTTAAGCTCTAACCATAAAGTACCCTTAGCCTCTCACAAAATAGATCACACCTTGTAATACTTGTTTCTGTCATCATTTCCTGGATTCTCTCTAAGACACTTGCTGTGCATACTGAACATAATAGCAGATGAATTTATTTGCAGATAGGTAATGCAACAACAACAACAAAAAAATTGAAGGCTATTCTGTATAAATTGACTTCTCCAAATAGCAGAGAATTTGGCTAATGATAAGAAATAGAATGCTACATGAACCATTAGCAATAAGCAAATCAAAATCTTAATTCATATCTCTCTGTTTTCATGAATAGATCTGCTACTTGTGCAACGTCATTAAATTGAAACCTCATGTCCAATATGTTCTTATCTCTCACCCCAAATCTTTTCCACATTACTGTTCTTCCTGTAGAATGTTCCTTTGATTTTATGCCAGATAGTATTTTCTTCCACGTGTATTATTTTACATTTATCCACATTAAATCGTATTCATTTTAATGCTTTCTAAGCTCCTCTGATGTTTGCTATTTCCAGTCCTTCCTATTTTGGTATCATCTCTAAATATATTCATTGTACAATTTCCTTTCTCTTTAAGATCAATAGGGTAAAATCATTACTTTAATGGCCTGATTTTCAAAGATGCTGAGCACCTGTCTCTCCTGCAGGCTCCATTTGTATCTGTGTACAGAACTGAGAAAATAAAATTACTTTTTTTGGTTTGATGCTGAAAAAAAATTGAAATAATATACCTTCTGAGTCAACCCAAAGCTGAATTATTTTTTCTTTTCTTTCTGAAATGCAGACTGGAAAACATTCATTTTGGATTAACCAAAAGGTTTCTTTTAATCTGAGGAAAACCCACTTCATTTCATTTTTCTTTAAAGAAAAGTTATTGCCCTCAAAAATTAAAAATAGATGCATTCTGAAGTGAAATAAAATTTAAAATTTTCTTTAGAAAATGGCTAAAAAGTATAACCTTTTAAATTTTGGCACTTAAGCAGGAGTCATGAATTCGACATGAATTCTCAAATTGTGTTATTTCATTTAATCTGCACAATGCAAGGGATGATACAATCTGATCTGGGAAAACTAGGTGTTAAAACAATCAGTTCCTGAACTGATAGCTAAAAATTTCACTGTAGGAGGCTCCACTTCCAGCTGCTCTTCCGGGAGCTCTGTCACATGTGCATGGCTCAGCTGGAAGCTTCTCTCCTCCCAAGCTGGGCCCCCAAATCCCTGCTTTGGCCAGGTTTCTGTTGCCAATTCTTGCCTGACCCTGACCTGAAAATGCTTTTTTTTTTTTTTTTAGTCAAAAAATAGGATTGAAACAATTCTGATAAGCTCTATTTGCTGTGGAAAATTTGGACTCTACTCCACTGCTACTACTGTTAACTCTACCGAATTTTCCCATCGCAGCACTGGTCCCAGAGACACAGTGCCTCAGCGCAGGCAGAATTTGCTGCACCCATTACCCATGGGTGCACCCATCACATCATTGTCTAATAGCTGGTGTAAGGGGAAGGTTCTGGCACTGGCATCTTTTGATCCTTTTGATCTTTTGATCCAACATCCAGCAGCATGAGAATCCAATGGCACTTTTGAACTGGAAGTAAAGGATTGAGATTTTTACCTGAATGCAGCTCATAGACACGAAAAATAGGTTGAAAAGAGTAATTTTCTCCTGCCTTTATTTATGTAGGTGCTCCTGTAAATTGCCAGAAGACAATCAATTAAGTATGGACCTAAATTTTGATCTGTAAAGCATACTCCTTTCTATCTTATTCCAAACTTATGAAGCAGAGAAATACTAAAACCAGCTCTTAGTTTAGCAGAGAGAGAATAATCGAGACTCCCCGGCAGAAAAATCTAACCTCTCTTTAACATACAGGTGAAAGCTGTATCACAATTGATAGGTCATTTGTGTAAAGATATTTTGGACAAAGGTTACATGGTAGAATATTCAGTTTAAGCACTATCCCAGCACTCTCCTACCTACAATTAAAACATTATGCCCTTAACTTCCATGACAAGATGGGTTTTCAAAGACTTCTCATGGGAATCAAAACAGTAATTACCTGTTCATCAGGCTCGAGAAGTATGAGCTCTCATTTTTATATAGAGATCATTAAAATAGATTTGGAAGATAAATGCAAATATATGAAGAGGTGGGAAGAATCCCTAGGTAGAGAGATTTCATTCAAACAGTGGTCTGTAATTTGGCACAGAGCAACTACTTCTTCCATAACTATTATTAAAAGAAAGTCACGATAAAATGTTAGTTAAAGTTGTCTCTTACTTCTTCATGCACTATGAAAATACATAGAGAGTTTTCTAAGTCTGGCTGAATAGGATGAAGAGAGGCATAAAAGATTTTTTTCTGTGTTTGGTAAGAATGGTCTTATAACCCAACTGATGACCCCATGTCAGCACTGAATTCTGGAGTTACAGAACTATTGGAGTTAGGATGTCTCGTCAAAGCTCTGTTAAATTTGGGGAACATTCAGTGAGAAAGTATCTGTTAAAGTAAATATTTTGAGTCCGTTTCTTTGACTAGATCTTCTGGTCTGGTAAGTCATGACACATGACTATTAGAGCGTGGTAGTACAAGTAGCCACGAGTGTCAGATACCAGGGTTGATCTGCATTGACGCAGACACCTTGGCCCCTTGTTTAGTAGATATATTGCCCATTCCCTGATGCTGGTACAGGATTATACTTGGTTGTATATTTTCTAGTGTTCTGTTCAGAGTGGTTTTAAATTTCTTGTGCACTGGGGCTCCCTTTTTCTCTGCCTTTAGAAGATATTTTTTACTTCTACTAATAGGTCTTGCTGTTGAGAAGTTAGTACCTTATAAATAATGATAATATGAAGCATTAAATATGGAGACAATTTAATTTCTGAAATTAATAAATGGATTTCAAAATCCAAACATCTCAATATTTGGCCATTAGCTCTATCTCATATAATCCTAAATGATTATCCTCAGTCCTTATATGAGGTTATTCACATAGAAAACTATTCCTACTGAAGTCAATAGCAAATTTCCTTCTGATCTAATAGAGTTTTGCAGATTTTGGGGCCATAAGACATGACAATCAACAAAAGTGCCACCTAACTTTAGCCCTATGCTCATAATTTCTGTTTAAGATACTGTGCATTTGGGAGAGATACCCAGGGTTTTTTTGAAGATTGCAAATAATAAGAATTCACCATCTCCTGATAAATAGTTCCACAGTTTAATTAATGTAGTTTTAAAAATATATTTCTAATAGAAGTTTATATAACATCAGCTTAAAAATATTCATGCCATCCCTTTTTGTGTCAGGCTAAAATCCTTTCTATTATTAGGAATACCTTCTTCATGCTGTTCCTTGTAGACTGTAATCTAGTAATCTGTTATATTTTATCTTCACTAAGCAAACAGATTGATTTTTATTCTGACTACAACAGATGCAGGTATATTTAACAATCAAACCTGTAATACCATCTCAAAACAAGATGAAGATCGATTGTTTTCCACACAACCACATTGCTCTACATTATGCTATCACCTTCAATTCTTCACTGGTTACATCACATTATTACCATTACTTAATTCAGGATTCATGTCAGCAGTGTAGGCTAGAGCCATGTAGACTTTTCTTTTTAAGACATTGACACAATATTAACTTTTTCAAGATTTGTTAAAAGTCAACAGTAGTATTTAATGGAGTTTCTTAGCCAACATTTTTTTGGTGTAAACTTATCCTATCCTACAGATCTAAAAATATTTAATACCTACTATTTAACATCCTCCCTACTTGTTACCTCCCTGCTTGAAAGTATTTTGTCTTTTCTATAAAATACAAATGTATCATCTTTCCAGAACTTAAACATTTTTTGAATACTTTTTCTTCTTCTGCAGACTCATAATTTTACATTTGTTGCATAGTAGACATCTGTGATTGCTAGGTACTATTTTTTCTGATATATTAGCAAAACAACAACAACAACAATATTTTTATGAACACTGTGGGACATAGTTTTTAGATCTTTCAGTTATTTGCATTCCACTGCTGTTGATTTTTATTCACTATAATCAATGTCTCATTTTCCCCGCCTTATTTATTTATTTCAAAATCTTTTGACTCCTGATTGGGATGGTTTTCAGTTTTGAAACAAAGTTTTTGGTTTGTTTATGGATAAGCATCTTTTTTCCTTTGTTTTTTTTTTTTTTTTTTTTCTTTTCCAGTAATCCATAAGATATTTTTAAACAGTTCCCAATTAGGGTTTGAATCTGTCTTTTAAATGCTCTATTCCTCTCAAATCTGTTCAAAGCTGGTTTTGGCTGTATATATGTGTATATCTCCTGCATCAAGGGTCAGCCACCCTCAGCGTGAGTGATAAATGGAGAGGTTTTGAATGTCACATAGCAGGATTGGTCCAGTGCCATGAGCGATGAGCCATGAGATCTTGAGAAAGGCAGTGTTTCCTAGTTCTTAGTTCCTACTGAGTTCTGAAATCAGCAAGAGCTGGGAGCCCCTAACTCAAACAGAGACAAGACAAGATGGAAATAAAAATACGATCTGATATATCACTCCTGAAAGGCTGCTGGCTGTTTTACTACCGGATGGGACTGTAGTTTGTTTGCACAAAAAAATGAAGTTATACCGTGCCCACTACTACTTTGGTAACTGTCAGCAAATCATTCATTATCCATAAGATCAAAAGTCTCTTCTAGAACTTTCTTGAATTTCTTTAAATACTTTTTTAATTAGAAAGTTGTTGAGAGTTTTCAGAGACTCCAAGGAAGTTTCACTGGGTAAAATTTCCTGCACATAAGTCCTTATTAGCATCCTCCACAATGTAATTTTTCTACCTAGCCATCTCAGATAGATTTTTAAAGAGCTGTTCATCCTCTTCCTAAATTCAATCTGGTAGCCTGCTGCTGACTTCTGCACCACTACTCCACCTCATGATTTATCATTTAATATGTTGATCAATAAGCATTCCAAGTCCTTTTTTTCTACTTTGTCAATAATTTTAGAGCAGATAATGCTATCTTTAGTGTACACTATCCATTGCTTGTCCTTTAGTTTCCCTCTCTTTCCTAACAGGGTATAGCCAGTGATTTTAACATTCCAGTGATATGAATCATTCTATTGGATGTGGTACTAATCGTATATAATTGCTCTCTATAAATTAGTGTATCTAACGTATTTTGTTTATTACTCAGACTAGCATTGGCGATTAGGCAACTAAATATTTTTTTAATTTTTTTTTATGTCTCTTGGTGCCTTGATTCTTTACACACGTGCTGTTTTGAATGAAAGTTGCATGTTTGAGCATATACACTGTGTTCTAGCCGTGGGCAACAACCCTTTATATGTTAACGTAAAGCCTTCCTAGCTACTTTAGCTGGTTTGTCACAAGATGGAAGACCATGAGTGTGTGTGCCTGTATGCTGTCTATTGGAAGGGCTTCTATAATTACTCAGCTGTTTTCTAACATGTTATTTTTTGAAGTTGGATTAAATGTTATTGTAATAACATTAAAGAATTTTCATCAGTTTAAGAGCTTGGAGTTCTCTTTATCAAGTCATGCAGGAGTTGTGAAAGCACTATTATGTTCTGTTGGTCAACACACACTTTTTTTTTAGGTCATTTCAATTTTTATACAAACAACATAGCACTATTGAAGAGTTTGGGGGTGGGATGGTGAAAAGGAAAAACAGAAATCTAATACCAAAAGGCAACAATAGACTTGGCTCTTGACAGGTTGAGGGATATGCTCTGAGTTTTAGTATATTACAAGAGCAGCACAAATATGCTGAAACATGCTCAAACATATCTATAGATGAACATACAGAGCTTTTTAGCTTCCAGGCTGCCAGCATTCTCAGTAGTTGGCTCCATCTTAAGACAGCTTTACATTGTTAAAGCTTTCCAAGTTTATAAATATCTTGGAATCCATGATGTCCTGCCAATTTCCTTCATTTTCATTCTAGACATCGGTGGTTTCTGGCATAAAATTGGGTGTATGAACTGAGGGTCTGTCTACACATATGTAGTTATCCATACTCTCCTACCATCTACCCTTATACATACCACAGTAATGTGCGCTAAGTCTGAGCAGACCAGCTCCCCTGGAACAGTGGGTGAATTGCATTTGTTTTGCAGCTTGGATGTAATTTGCTAGGATTACCTGGCCTGATCTATAAATAGTTCATTAGTAAACTTTTGTTCACAGTTACCTGTATCTGTACCTTCTGGCGCTTCTACCTGCTTACTCTCTATTTATTTCCTTGTTTTCCAGAATCTTATAGCCATGCAATTTTCTCCCTGCTTCACGTTTAATCTTTCAGTTCTCATGAGCACTGTTCAAGTACAGACATAGCAAATCCCTGCTCTCTTTGCCAAAACAAAGATTACCTTCACACATGTAGTTGGATAACCAGAGGAGCATACCAGGATTCTTGTTCATTTCTGGAGGTGATATTCATATGAGTATGATTTAGCATAAAAATATCTACTATTACTAGGCCATGGGAAAGTAACTGGTGGCATTGACCCATTACTAGACCAAACTGCTTTGGTGAGTGCAGACAAACACTTCCAGCAGCTGTACTACAAAACTGAGGATGCAAATCGAATGTTCAGCAACTTGCGTATTCTGCGATGTCTCTGCTCGGGGATACTTGACCACAGTTTTTCAATGCCTCGATGAAGAACTTGCAGTACGTGTGACCTGTTCTGTACCCAGCAGCGTGACATGCAGAAAAAAAGATGGGATCATATTGAAGAGGAATTCCAGGAACAGACTGCATCCATCTTAGTGTAGGCTTATTCACATCCTTATAGGGTCAGTCCTCTCACCTGGTTTATTTAGAAGATATCTGAGAACCTGTAGTTGAGTGAACTCACATAGGCAACCACTTGCTACATCTGTAATCATCTAATTTTAAAAGGAAGGTGTTTTCCATGTTATAATTATAAAAGATGTTTAAAAGTTGATCATATTCAGCTTCAGGTAGCAGCTATGCTATTCATTTTTAAAAGTAACTTGTTATCTCCTCCTTGTCTATCCTAAATGCATGTTACAAAGTGGCCATTAAGCATAGGAAAAGGTTCACATAGACAAATACTGCATATTTCAAAAGGCGTTTTTTGCAGGATTTAATACTCATAGGATGGCAGGCTTAGGAGGTAAAGAAAACAGAATTTTGTGAATAACAATTATTTTTGCTTCAATGCTACCAACTGCTTGTCAGCAGTCTAAAAATCTCCAGAATATAAACTGTGGAGTCTCTGCTGAAGTCCAAAGCTATTGCAGTCCACTGCTCATCTTCCCTGCTCTGTCACTTCACTGAACTCCCGTGTGGCCATTGGTAAAGTCACTTTTGTGCTACTAAATGCTCACTGCCTAGTTGAGCGCTTCCTCAGAGTTCCTCCTTTTCTCATCCCAGACAGAATGCTTTTCAAGCATCCAAACAGGTCCATCTCATCAGCTGGTTGGCAATCTAGATATTCACTCTGTTTATTAATACACTGCCTCATGTCCTGTATTCCTCTTGCACGCATGCTGATGCAGGCTTAGTTTCTTCTGTTTTTCATTTTGGACATTCTACTATCATTAAGTCCTTTATATTTTGGCTAATTAAAAAAAAAAAAAAAAAGAAGCCAGTCTAGACAGGTTTGTATACTGGGAAGAGTGGTTTAGTTTGGACTTAACCTTCTTTTTACGTCAACATCCCAAAACCCAGATTTTTTCTTCCTTTAACTTTTTTTTTTTAAATTCTCTTTTCTTGAATCTGTAGGTGCATGTTGGAGCAGCCATGAGGGTGAAGCTCAGCAGTGACCCTTCTTTATGTTGAAGATGACATGATTGCAGAAGTACCAGGAAAGAAGGAGGACTAGAGGTAGCTCTCTGGGCTGAAGAAGTAAGTGGCATGAAATACAGAAAGGCTGATGAGAGTATTCCATAGACAGCTACGAATTCAGGAAAGGGAGCTGGGCTCTGTTTGGATGGAAGAATATACTGAGGTCTTTCAGCTTTTCATTTGTGATCTGCTTGAGCTATTATATTTATATGTATCAATTTGTCAAAAAATCTTTTTCTTTCCTTTGTAATAATGGACTTTCAAATGAACAGACATGCATAAACTAAGAAATTGAGTTTAATTTAAAGTGAAAACTTCCAAACACACCACTCCCTTAATACAGAGCCCATAAACAGGCAGTATCTGCATTTGGATAAACTAGTATAAAATTGCTTTCAACAGGTCTTCTTCACAAAAGCACTACCCAGAAATAAAAGCTTGTAATTACTAGAAACTTAAAATGCACACAGCAAAAATAAAATAAAAAAAGAGAAGAGCACAGCAGTCAAAGATAATTAATTAAGCATCACATATCTTTCCCATCTATTACTCATCATCATCAACCTGTGTTGACAGGATGTGGGCACAGATGGCAGCCAACCTATCCTTTGCTTGCCTTGAGCCTATGCCACAGTGGATGCAAGATAAAGACAGGCTATGTTCAGGTTACATGTACTGGGCTAGCAAACTCACTGTCCTGGGTCCACCCCATGACTGTTAGTTACCATTAACCTCACCCGTACTACCTGCTGTATAGCAGGTCCCAACCATATAGGAAGCCTTTGTCACTTTGGCATTGAACAGATAATGCCGGTGGCGTTGTATTCCCTTATTACCTATACATGCCTTTTTCAGACAATTTTAAGACTTACACTATAAATCCTAAAATGATACAAAAATATTTATCTTGTTTCTCTGTCCCATGAGCCAAACCTAAAACTGAGTGAAGTCAATGACAGCCCTTCATTGACTGGGATAGGTTTCCTTCATGTCCTAAGAGAAAACTCCTGACATTTTGGGGGGGGGGGGGGGGAAGGACCAACCCCTCCCCCCAAAACCATAAAAAAATCATGTTTGGACATTTGTACTTCAAAACAGCGACCTTCATGGGTCTTTATTTGATCTGTAATATTTCAGGCATCTATTAAAAGCCACAATTCAATATCATGGTCAATCTAAACCTGCAGGGGCTGGTGAAGTAGATTATATAGGATGCACTTACATTTTGACAATAGCATTTCACTACTTTTTCCAATGTATTTTTAGATTATGAACAAGTTCCTCCATTTGGAGTAATGATTTCACTAGTCTTATTCATTAGTTGTAGTTTGGTATCAGCATAAGTGTATTAAACTTGTAGTCAGGTGTGCCAGCATCCATTTTAAAGCTTACATTATATATATATACAATATAATATAACATACATATCTATAGTAGAAGAAGAGTTTCTTATTATTGTCAGGTTGTGTTAATGTTCAGCCAGGGATTACTCTGTCTGATGGAGAAGCAAAGAGACTTGGATGTTTAATTCTTCATTAATCTTTTCCTTGCTGTAATGAGCAAAGGTGTAAATATTAACACCTCTGATTTTCAAGCATTAGTTTAAGCTATCATCCATAAATTCACTTTCATAAAGGCAACATACTTCAAAATTGAACTACTTTGCCCTTAGTGAATAATTTGACTCGACTCTTTGATTTACTCATATTTTGGTTTCCAAGATTTCTGTTTCTGAAATATTTTTAGCCATAGCTTTTTAGATTTTGTTGCGCTAATTTATAATATTTGAAATGGCATCTTCCAAATCATTTAAAGCTAATGGATTAATTTTTGTTATTACTTGTTTGCATAGTTTTCTCTTTAGAAATTATTTGTTGCAGCCTTTGTATTGTTTTTCTGCTTGTAATTGACAGCTTTATAATACCTAGGGGCATATTTGAGGTCTCTTTCTCTTTTCAAACACTCTTCTCTATCCACAGCAATGGCTGTTTTTCTTTGTTTCTTTGCTGTCTGTGGAAAGCAGATCAGAGGGTGTTACTGAATGTGGTAGAATATTACATTCTGTTGCAACTAGCAGTTTACTTAAGCTATGTAACTAAGCGTCCTGTAAAAGCAAAATGCAATTGCCCTGGCAAATCTGATGTTCTCATAAATCATGAGCAAAACTTTTAAGGTTGTGAAAACCTGAAATATTTGTATCCACTTTTTTAATTGTTGATGTGCTGATGTCAAGCCACCATGCAGTGTATTTTTAGTAGCTCTCCCCATGACTAGTTATGTGTAGAAATAAGAAGTAAGGGGTATCACTTCTGGCAGAACTGGAGTGAATTAGAAATTCTTTTTTCAAGACATTTTAAAATATTCACTTTTTTAACCTCCTTTAAATCTACCTCTTGCTATATTTTGCAACTGTAGGGATTTAATGCATGATGCCTACATATGTGTACATAATATTCTCTACCTTTTGTCTTTAATATTCCTTGGTTTTTAATTATTAAAGATAAGTATTTGAATTATAAATATTCTAGTTATACAGGAATAGGCAAAGCAGGCACATACCCTCAGGCAAAATTCTTCCATTATCCATAATCCTTCTGCCTCCTGCCTCCATTTCTCTACCTCCTATCTTTGTGTCGTCTCAAAAAACACAGAGGCATTCTTTCAAACTAACCTTCTCCTCCCCACTTAAACCATAGAAATCCCTTCTCAATATGTATAGGGGCCTTTTCCTTGAAGTGGGATGTCATACTTGTCCTAAATATAATAAAGTGCTATCTTCAAGGCATTTCTGCATCCAAAACACTCCCCAGAAACCTGCCTAGTCCTCCCATCTAACCAGCCTGAATGTCACAAATCATAGCACAGAAGCTGCTTTATAGTGAATCATTAACATTGTCAGGAATGAGTTGGCAAGGAAAAAAAAAAAGCTTTCCATTAGAGAACTGAGGGAGAATATACAAATGACAGCATTGTCATTTCTCTTACATTGTTTTATAAAGTGCACAACTGATTAGGAAGAGTTTATTATAGAATATATATGCTGTGTATGCATACATGACAATTTTGTTTTCATCCTGTACTGTTTATAAGTATGTATGGGTGTGCTTTAGATTAACTGTCCTACTTTAGGGTTTTGAATTATATGAGTAACAGTTTCATTATATGCAAGGACTGTCTAGCCTTAACAAATATATTTGGAAACTAAGAGGTACAAAAATGCAGGATATATGTGGAAGGTGTTTTTAATCTACATAAAGATTAATAAAGATATTCCAAACTCCTTTTAGGCAGTATCTGAAAAGGTCCTTTAGGATAATATTACTTCAGTATATAGACAGTGTTATCTGATTACAACTTGGAGGTATGTAACTCCAGTGTAGATGCTTTCTTGTCAATTTTCCTGTTTGGCACAGCTTGAATGGGATAATATACACTTATAACATGTAATACAATTAGTTCTCTTTTGAGCATCAAATATTGTAAAGAAAGTCATTTTGATCAATACATGTGATGCTTTTTATATAAAAACCTAATATATTTGTGTTGTAAATTAGGTTTTTTTTCCCCTTCATATCTTAAAAGACAATTGCATGGAATTATACATGGCTTTGTTGTTCATGGAGATAAAAACGTGTCAAACCATCAGTGGCAAAAAATGTGTGAGGATATACAGTATACACCTAAAAAAAAGGAAGATTGATTTTCAAAGAACAAGTTAATTTGCTTTGACAACACTGGTAGCTTTCTTTAAATAGTTGTAAATACTAATGAAAAGTATGCAAAGCAGACAGTACTCCTCAAAATTTCACATGCACTTACACAAATAATTTTAGTGTGCTTTTCCTTTCCTTAGATGATCATGCAGGCAGTTAGGTCATTCTGATTACACCGGCTTGGTGTAAACCTGGAGAATTTAACCCATTTCAGTTGAGTTTTGGATTTATGCTCACACCACTGAGCTCAGGATCTGGCTGTATGCTGCATAATAATTGCTAGCCAAAACCAACAATGCCCCAAACTTTCAGTCTCCTACTGATATTTAGGTGTGGTCTGAGTGACAGCATTACACAGGCAGAGGGAATCCATTTTTTTCTCCTCTCAAATAGGTTGATTGTGCAAGAGCTCCTTCAGACAGAACAATTTGCATGGTATCCATCAACACACAAACTACTTCCTTCACAAGGGAACTGCCAGGAACATATAGGCTCCAGAGTACTGGGAACGGCATGATATCTAAGACATGGCAGTCTAATCATGCTAATACTTACATGATGTTGCCTCTATAATCACTAGAGCTTGTCCCAAAACGCATTTGGGGAGCTGGGTGAAAAGGACACTATTCATTCTAGTTCTCTGCCGATGTGGTGGGAAGGCGATTTTAAAGAAAAGTAAGATATGAATGCTAACAATAATCATAATAAAAATAATAACACAAGAGTGAATCTTTTGCTTTGAACATTATTCACATCTTCCTTTAGGGGATCTTGGGAGATCTTTGCATAAAGTAAAGGCTTAATCCAACGGCTAGTCCACTCACTTCTCCGAGTACCCTATGAAGTCCTAAGAATTAAGCCTTACAGAGAACTGGCGTGAAGTAGCTATTATCTACTTGTTTCTTAAATGAAGCCTTCATCTTTCTCACAGGAGATGAAACTGCTAGAGCCAGAGCCCCTAAATACAGGCATTTTATCAGGCAGTGAGACTTTAAATAGAAATATACGAGAAAAGGAAAGGAGACAGAACAAGATCCCAAACTCCATCAATTCTCCAAGACAGTAAAAGAGGCACGTGGAAGAATTCTAACTTAAACAGGCAGTAAGATTTTCCATGCGCTGACATACTGTTTGCTTGATCAAGAAAAAGAAAAAAAAAGGAGAAAAAAAAGAATCCCAATGTGATTTACTGACTGTTGATAGAGAGCTCTACCTGATAGGTAAAAAAAATGCATGCGTATGTATTTTTTATACATGCACATGATCAGGTATAGATTATTTAATTACTGATAAATTTAAAAAAAAGAAAATTAGTTGAAGGCCATCCCAATGAAATCTGTTGCATCAATTAGAGAAAATATAGATCTTTCTTTAGAAAGTGACATTGCTAAAATATTGCTATTTTCTGTATGTGCCCAGAAGAAAGCATGAAATATTTCCCCCCAGGAAAGCAGGGGAGGATTTTTTTTTCCCCTTTGAGATTGGTCTTGAGTGCAAGGTGAGTTTTATCAGAAAGCAGTGCAGTTACACAGTGAATGCAGTCAGGTTATCAGGAAGATAGGCAAGCTGGATATTAGAGTTCACTGCTTAGTTAATTCCTCAGAGCCTGACCCAGGTAGGGTCAAACACCCTCAGCTCTCACTTAAAGACACTGTACAGGTTAAATACAATAACCTGAATTGTTTTTCATTTTGCTCACCAGAACATGTCATCGGTAGCAACTACCTAAACCTCCTGAATAAAATCTGAAGGAAATAATAGTCAAGGAAGTGTAGTGTCAGTAAACAAACACCCCCTGCCCCCCCCAGTAATTCTGCATCAATGAAAAATGCAGGACTGAGCCTTGGGTTTTCATTGACAAATGTAAAATATTTCCCAGTCATCACATAACACATGGAAAGAATGACCATCCATGCCCACATCTTCATGCTTACACATTCCCCTCTCCTTCTTAATATAGTAGCATCAGTCAAGAAGAGGGAGATGATAAAAATGAGTAATAGATGTCAGTAGAAAGAGGGAAAATATTGTAAACACATGAAAACATGTGGCTCAGGAATCCACTGGGAAAATTTGCCCAGTAACTAGCATCAGACAAACTCTGACTAATGTGTAAGAGCCACCAGCAGCGCACTGGAGCAGGAAGGCAAGAGGCAGAGACCAAAAAGAAGATGGTGTCGAAAGGCATGACTTCTGCCTGTACAGCCTGCTGGTACGACTAATCCAAGACCAGAACAGCAGAACCCGTGCACGTGGCATAGCCTTTACTGAGGCATCTTGCAGTGAGGTGGAAGCACTTCTCTGCCCATCAGTTACCCGGTGGTGGAAATTCTGAATGAAACTGAAACTGGAGAATGACTTGTGAGTGGATTTCGAATTCAAAGCGGGGGAGAACTGCTGGATGGGGATGCAGACTCGAACAGAGGAGAGTGGTATGGGCAGGGATCAGAAGGGATAGGGGAAGGAACAAAGATGCATCTGTTCCCCTCCCTATCTGTTACGTTCTCTCTTTTTAGAATGCAAATTCTTCAGAAAAGCAGAGATCGTTCCTGCCTTTGCTCTTGTATAGTGCCTAGCGCTGTATTATACACAACATAGCTTAACCAGACATCAGATACAGATCATACTTTCCCACAGAACCATTTCTAATGCAATTACAGATTTTGTTGGAAAAGCTTTTAATGAATCATTTCACTCTGATATGCTGAAATTTACTATTTTAAAAAGTGAAAATATTTGGTTTGGTAAGATAATATTAATTACTGTAGTCATAGATTTTTAATTTGTTCATTTTGATTTTTGACTTGTTTTGAGATAAAAGCAAGTGTTACAGTTTTAGACTTTTCCATTAGAAAAAAATCTACTGTTTCTTCAGAAAACTGAAGTCTTTGAAAGATTTCTTTCTAAAATGCCTAGCTGATTTTTAAACTAATTTAATGCGTTCATGTATGGGCTGACAGGTGATAGAAATATTCTTTATTTGGTACTTATTCAGTGGGGCTTTATGGGAAGATGATATGGGCAATGCCACTCAAAGCCATATCATACCCTTCATTTACCAGTTAAAGATTACCTGCCACATGGAAAAGTAATCTGAACACAATCACAGTGTATTTTGTGTACTGTGTGCTGTCCACAATAAATAGAAATTCTTGCTTATGGAATCAAAGAAAAAAATACGTCTCTCTATTTTTTATGACAAGAAACAAAGACTCCTACCGTGCCACTTTTCTCCCTAAGGGTGAGGCCGACCTAAACCACCACCAACATATTTTCGCAGGGAAAGTTGCCAACTTATTGTCAGAGAGAATTAGTAAGAAGAAATATGAACCTTTGCCACCAAGATTAAAGGACCAATAGAAGAACTAGAAAAAAGAAAACAAAACTCGAAAAACCATACGAAAATTTGAGTGTCTCCTTTAATCACTGTTTTCTTCCTTTACCTAAGAGAATTAATTCCTGCTCAGTTACTTTTGTGAAATTTGGTAGTTCTGCTTTTCAAAGTCTGCAACCATTTTGTTCTAATTTCATTTTAGGTGAGCCTCCATCATTTGAATGCCACTTTCTATTTCAAATCTAAATGATTCTAAGGATATAGAGGACCTCTTTTTCAGAAGTTAACATCCTACAGGCAAGCTCTATCCCCTATTTAGTTATTTAAATAAGTATCATGACTTTAAAAAATTGCTGATAGTGATGCTGAACTCACTGAAATCATCCAGAGCTGTACAGTGTTTAATAATTTTGTAAGAGTAAACAAGAGCATAAGTTATTGTCATAATGCACAAAAATAAACAAGTAAAGTTTCTTGCAATGTATTAAGTATATGCAGGAGCAAATTATCAGTTCGTCATGACTTCTCACTTGTCTATTATCTCTTACCTTCTACTGGAATGTCATTTCCAGCCAAGCCATAAAGTTAGTTTCCATTGCCCATTTGTTAGACTCTCAAGAAAAAGCTTTTGTATTGAGCTGAGTATGGTTTTTATATAAAATGTCAGGATTCTGTTAGATTTGTAAGAAGGACATTTGGCACTCCAGTCCCCAGTGAAATTTGATGTATTTGTGTAGGTAGCACCAATTACATCATTAGTATACTGATTAGCAGTCATTCAGAGTAAAAAATGAACAATAGAGTAGCAGAAGAATTTCGGAGCATAGACTTTCCCTTTGATCCAAGGGTGCACGGTTCAGCAAAAGCCATTTTTACCTCCCCAAATAAGAGAGAAGAGCTGGCTGCTTCTTCTTCCTTTTTTTTTTCCCATAGGAACAGTGACGCAGAGCAGAGTAGGCCAGAGAATCTGGCCCATGACAAGTTGCTGGCTCAGTCATATATGATATCTATGTCTAGTCCCTTCATTACCTCATTCCTCCTACATCAAGAAGAAGCCAATGTAAATTACTAAATGAAGAAAGCTATGTGGTCTTTCAAGTTAAACAAAACTCCTTGCATAAATGTTGCATCAGCCATTCATCCACCAGCATACATTGTTTTGTCAAACAAGGCATTTTGATGAATCTCCTACCAAAATGTAAAATATAAACTGTAACAAAGATTAGTAAAGTCCAGAAAGTTGCCTTTTGCAAAAGTTCCCTTTTTAGTCTCACTCTGGTTGCTTTATTATTTGTAAAAGGAATCTCATCTCAGATGCAGCATCTGTTTTTCGGTAAAGTCCTGCTTTTTACCCAATTTTCCAGCTGGATTGACTGAGGCAAAAGGAGGTCAAGTGACTTGCCAAGGTCAGATGGCAATCCAGTGCTTTACCAAGGATTAGAATTTAGGAACCTCCTGATTAATAGAACAAATAAGCTCCATGCACCAAATCCCCATGGGATGGGCAAGTCACAGAACTGGGTAGGATTAACCAGAAAGGACTTGTCTGCTTGGGTAAGCAAAATATACCCAGCACAGAAGAAATACAAACATTTTCAAGTTGCTGAGGCATAATCCTAGGAACCATTTACATGTGTGTGCTTGTGCAGTTTGTGGAGGTCTTTAAAAGACCAGTAAAGCACGAGGTTAATATTTGAAGCCATTGCATTAAATAACACAAGCGCATCTTAACTTTAAAAAAAGAGAATAACCCATCTCAATCCACTATTATTTTAATTATTTAAAGAAGCTCAGCCACTGGCACTGGAGATTTGCACTGCGGAAAGCCCTGTCTCCTAACAAAAGGGCACATGCTCAGAACGGCAAGTAAACAAACATTCCAGACATGCCTTATGTTCCAGCAGGAGTGCCTTTTAAACAAATCTTACTAGTTACAGAGCAAAAATGGAAACTGTCTGTTTTGATTTAAATCTGTCCCTGAGCAATTTCCATGAGTTAACACAGCAGAAGTACAAGTACAGGAACAAATAAACAAACAAACAAAGAAACTTGAGCTCGCCTCTAACAACTGAACCGCCACCAGTTTCCAAAATGCAATCATAGAACCGTCCATTCTTGCACCACAATTAAGAGCAGCTCACAATGGAGGCGAACCGCTCCACCCCAGCAAAGGGAGAGGGCGTTGAAATGCTAATTGCATACAAAACTTCAGTGGTGCTGGTGATTAATATACTTATTGTTATTGTTAAAATTGGAATGACAAAGAGTATAATATAGCAGTGCTTTTGTGTCCTCTGGCTGTTCAAAAGTGTCTCCTTGCACTTTCTTTGGGTGCCAGAATTACTCAGCTTCATTTTACGGTTTTCACTTGCATTGAATAGACAGGAGACGTGGAAGAACAGCTATTGGAGTATTTTAAATGACGCAAAATAGGTAAGAATGTTTTTTTTGTTTGTTTAGGAAACCTGTAGTGGGGAGGACAGAGGGAACTAGTAGGATATGTTCTCCTATGTGAAAAAAAGAATGGAAGAAGACCTGGAGTTCATTCTGATGGACAGGGTCCTGATTTCTCACTCTTTTAACTTTACTCAAGTCATAATCCCTTACTCACTCCTATAAACTACTGAGATTTCCAGCACAACCCACCAAAAGACTTACATGTATGTTTAAGAAGATGAACACCAAATTGACTGTTACTGGCTGTGGTTATATGCTTAACTTTAAACATTTACTGAAAACATTTTTCTGAGTAAGGCAAAGATATTTTGCATCCTGCAGAATCAAGCTTTCAGAGTCTAATTGTTACAGAAGGATTTTCAAGGGAGGTGTGGATGTTCATACCCTCTGTAAAGCAAGCCCCTCATTCACTTCTGTAGGATTCATGAGAACATTCGTAAGAACAACTTAAGAGTAAGTAGCTTATTTCTGTACTCCCATGCCTTACATTAGCGTAAACTAACAATTGTAATATAATAAGTATTTAAGACAAAGGAAGCTGCAACAGATCATAAGCTATTTTGGGAGTGATACGTGTTAAAAAGAGGACACTCAGCTTCTCTGTGAGAAGACTTCAGGTTGCTTACCTCAGCCTCAAATGTCTTGATTCATTGCCCATCTTAGTTGTCGGTGGCTGTTTATTGTTCACATTAAAAAGCATTGACTGTACTTTAAAACCAAACAAGTAAGTAAATAAACAAATATACCTATAACATAGCCAGGACACTGTGACAATATGGCTTCTGCAACAAAGTTCTTGCTGACTTTTAAATATCAAGCAATGGCTGGAATGAGGGCAAGGAACATCAAAGCAGGGCTAAGGAGTATTGATACTGCTCAACTGGATGTACAGCTGTGGAGGAGGAGGAGAAGGAGGAGGAGGAAGACCACAAAGAGGAAGAGCCCCTGAAGGTCCAGGAAGCTGGGCTCTGGTAGCATAGCTCCAGGGAACAGCAGCAATAGGGAGAAGAGCCTGCTGGAACTAGCCTTAAGCAGGTAATTTGGAAACAATTTGTGATTTTAAAAGGTGGTTCAATCAAGCAGGACTAAACCATAACAAGCTCAGCACAGGTATGTCACAGCAGGTAGCATTAATTTGTGTACGTCAGGATCTACTCAGAAGTTCACTTACTCTCCTCGGAACCATGCTGAGAGAATTAGATCTTTTAAAATAACTGTTATTTATTTATCTCTTCAGACTACTGAATAAAATTGATGCAAAGACCACAATAAAACATCAGTAATTTTTTTTCCAGGATCGCTAAATGGCAGTTTGGCTTTATACTCTTAAGGATGTGTGCTGCCAAAAGAGACTCCCATTTGTATACAGCTTTGTGAGACCGATTGTCCTTCTTAATGTATTGTCCTACAGAATGAGGCATAGAAGCATGTCCTACTGAAGGGAAGAGTAAACAAGACATTCAATACTAGACTGCCGGTGAAGGAAATTGTTACCTAAGCACAGGTTCCTAGTGCCATTTTATGTCATCCCCATGGGATTGGCAGATACAGCACAGCATCTATAGAAGACTTGTCTCTCTGGAAAGACAGGTGGAATAAGGTATGGCATCTAAAGCACAAGTGAATACATACACTGTGTGTATGTACTTCACAAAAGTAACCATGTGAAAAGTATTGTGAAATGTGACAGAATTATTTCAAATGTCCTTAGTACTTCTTACGAGATACATTTTCCCCAGCATCATAGCCTCAGAGTTGAATATTTTACAGCATACCCTGTCTTGAATAACCCTCTGTGTCTGGGAGATGCTATCTGTATGTCTTCCGTTTGAGACTTTTATTGCAATAAAGGAAAATTTAGATGGTCCCATTCATGTTTTTCCAATTGTCCAGCTTCATTCCCTAATAGACATGCCCTAGACTCAATTTATATATCACAAACAGAACTACACCTTTAAATAACACAAGAAATTGAACTCTACCCACGCTAACAAAATCCAACCGCCGACTTTACACAGTGAGGCTCTGACGTTCCATATATCTGTTGCATTAATAACTTGTGTCTCAGACCCAGATGCAATGGGTAACAGTAGGTGCTCTTGTCCTTAAAAACACGTATGTTCTTTTCTTACCTGAAAGGCACTCCGTCTGTGTATCTTTCACACAGATTGAGAAACTGCACTTCTCGGCACACGTGTGGATACATATTTACAGAAGATGCGGCTAGCCTGGGTCTGCCTGCAAGGTGGTGGGGGTTGTGCAGCTTTGTGGCTCTGATTCCACCACTTGACGGGGGAGCGCATGGTGCATCGGCTAGTGCTAAAGGCAGGGCTACAGCTTCCTTGGGTCCCCTGCTGAAACTGCACTCAACACGGTGCTTTTTTGCATCAATGCGTTTTTCTGCTTGTGACAGGAAATAGGTGCTAATTTGCCAAAGGTGTACGTTCAGCATTTGAAATTTACCCAATCTGTGCTTGCAAGATCTGGGCCTGATTCTGCCTGACATGTCTTTGGTTTAGAGTGAAGGCAGGGCAAAGGACTCCCCCGTTCCAATCTACCTCCAGGCTCCATGGTCCAAATTCGGTGAGCAGGGTTAGGGGATTGCAGTATGCAGCCTGGTAAAACTGCTGCCCTTGGGTGATCTGGGGTGTGCGGCACCTGGAGTCAGCCCAGACACAGAGCATGCCAAAAGTGGTCCCAAAGGTGCTCGGGCTATCAGTGTACGCACAAAACAAAACGGCTGCATATGTGCGTACCCTGAACAGTCAGAGAGGGTGAGTTCTCCTTTCTTTGAGAACCCCAACACCAGAGGCTGGAAGAACGGTTTTAACCTTGACTTCCGTGACATTTATAGGTTTCTGTCAGACTCTGGCAGTTATTATAATTGTATATTCCAGTTTATTTAGCAAATGAAATTTAGTTTAGTTACCGAAATAAAAAGTCAAGACATATGGACCACGAAAAACATGATCAGTGAGATATTCTGCATAAACGTAAAATAATGATGGAGTAGAAGAACTTCATAAAAGCTGTGTTTTCTTTTTTGTACAGTAGTGAGACAAGGAAAAATTAAAAGCAATTGTTTGCTGTGGGGGTCAGCTTATTAGTTTTTATTAATGAATAAATTATTCATCATCAGCATGTGTTTTAGTCAAATTATAAACCCCTTTCCATTTTCATTAGGTCAATGGCTAAGATATTATTTCATGCCTAGAAATAAACAATTAGATGATTTAGGAGCTGCATTTCTTAGACTTTCAATGGTAGATTTCAGTTGCTGTTGTATACCACATTTCCTCTGACAGTGATGTGATTATTGCTGTCACATGTATTGCTAGGCTAAACAATGTATATCCCGTATTTTGTTATTTGCATTTCTTATTTCACAGGGCTTTGCAACCCAGACTTTGACTTCAGGAAAATGTATTTATCATACTTTGTATATGCTGTGGTTTAAGGATCATGACAGGCTGTACCAAACAGGTAAGAGGTCAGTAGTTGGCATTAGCTCTTAATCTGGCATACAAAAAGGGGTCAAAGCATTACTATCAATGAAAACCACACTGCTGCTATCGATTATACGGTTCAAGACTTTAGAAGGTTCCTTTCATGCAAAGTGTATCCCTAAAGGCCTTCCAGAATTAAATAATATGATTACACAGATGAATGATGGCAGAGACAGAGTCAAACTCAGATGTTTAGTCAATGAGCTGAGATTTGAAAGGAAGAACTGGTACAGCAAACATGTAAAGCAAAACTACTCTATGGGACAGATAGATACATCAAAGCAGAAGGCCCTCACACACGGTACAGACAAGAAACCACCTAAAGAAACTAGTGGAGAAGTGGCAATGGTAAAAGACAGTGCTGATGAAGCAGCAGGGATGCAGTATTTTCAGACCCTTGTAAAGAGCTTGATTCAACTTTTACCAGTGGAACTTACAATGTGTGCATCTTCCATTGGAAACATTGCTGCTGATCAGCTGTGCAAACTCTTCTCCTGGTGCAGATACCATAGTGCCATTGAACGGCACCAGCTTAGTCCTCAGATACCATGATTCAGCATCTATGGAATCCCTGCCTCACTTTAAAGCTTCTTTATCCTCAAGTAGCTTTTGGTAATGTTGGGCCACGTTTTTGGTTTTCCTTCTTCTGCTGACAAGTACAGGACTTTTGATAAGACTCATGGCTGCTGGACCATCTTGCTTGGGCTATAAGTGTCTTCTACATGTTAGGGTAGTTAGAGAGTTTTGTGATTTTTTACCCTTCAAACCGCAAATATTTGGGTGCTACAGTTTGTGAATGAAACAATGAAAACCAAAAAACATGGAAAAAATTTATCTGATTTTCAGAAATATTTTTTCCTTTCTGCACTGGGGTATACTCAAGATTTTAAAAATTGTTCACCGACACAGTCAGATTTTTAGCAGATTCAGAAGTGCTAATAGAGTCATATTTAGGGCACTTACCTGTGATGTGGGAAACTGAGAATAAAGGTTTTAACTGTCACTGCCTTGGCTATTCTGGTCTGAGTGAGATTCCCTTTTGCTTTGATTACCTTGTCTAAAAGCAGTTTAGTCGTGCTGTGCTCTGTGTGTGCATCTGTGTTGTAAACTCAGGCACATTTAGAAAGGTCAGTTTGGCTTCCTGATATTTGCCATGTAATGTTGTTGCAAGGTGATGCAGGATCTGGTGTGGAGGACTCAAGGGGGAGTGCACAGCCAGGACTATGACTAGTTAGTCTGTTCATGCTTGTTCTTGTATTAGGGGTTAGTACAAACTCAAATTTGTTCCAGCTTTGTCTCATGTTTTATACACCCAAATATAATCAATACACAGTAAATCTGGGTTCAAAACTGTGCGCAAATTATAGAACAATTATACTCACTTTGAACAGGAGCTCCACCTTTGGCATTGGTGTGTTTACGTTCCTTCAGAAAGTCTCCAGATTGATATTTTCCAGTAAAAAAGAAAACACCTGTCCATAGTGATGGACAAGACATGAATTGATAATGGCACCTATACTTTGTGGATACCTTCGCGTTATCTTGAAATACTTGAAAGCAGCCCCAGGGCTGTTTTTAACACTACGCTGGTTGATAGCAGCTCTGGAGGGAAGGTCTGTCAATAGACAAAGAGCAGCAGAACTGCAACCACGGCACCGCCTTCATTTGCAGTGTTCTGGCACTACATCAGCCCATACTGAAGGAATTCAAATCTGGGGAGGCTTGCCCACTTGCTGGTCCTTTGGTGCCAGATGATACAAAAAAGCTGGATCAGAAGAGACAAACTGATCTATTTGTAAATGGAACAGCAACATTTCCAAACCTGGCTATTTATGTGAAAGGGATGAGGATTTATTGTAGGTGGAGCCAACAGTGCTGCCTGAAGCCAAGTTAGTTTGATGCTTCCCTTTAGATTGCCATGTTTTCAGTTGCTTAGAACTGTGTCAAAGCATTAATGCGTTGGTATAATCTTTTCCTTGAAGAATTGTCTCTTTTAGGTTAGCTTTCCTCCCCGCCAACAGAAGATTTGCAAGACCAGCTTTGTTGTTTCTAAGTTTGAGAGAAACTTATTCTACCATGTTTTAAAAAAATAAGCTGAATTTGGTTGAGAATCTGGGGAACAATAATTTGAAAGATGACTGGAGAGTATGAGAGGAAGGGTGTCTGCATATAAACAGGATGAACTGACATAAAATGTGTGGAGCTGAGAGCCAGGATATCTGAAGGTGATGAGACTAGGGTGATGATACTGGGATGACGAAGAAGGGGAAAACAGAGGTCTGGCACAATGACAAACAGGAGAAAACACAGCCCAAATTGGAGACTAGGCTTGGTGGACAGGCAGAAAGGTCTGAGCCCTAAAGCGTTCTGTCCTCCAAAATGTAAAAATGAATCCAGAATTCTTGAGCCTTACCAGATTTCTGTTCTCAGTAAATGTTTGTTGAACAATAATCAAAGCATCTGTCAAAGCACTTACTAGTGCAGAAGAGGACCAGAGAATCACAGAGAAACTCTCATTGGTAATGGGTCATGGCCCCCATTGCACTAGTAGGTGATGAGACAGATGAGTAGGTTGAAAGCTGGCTTTCTTGTTGATACCAGTGCTGATGTCAGTATGATGCTTTATGACAAAAATTTTGTTTTTCTATTGCCTTCCAAAGAAGTACCTAGAACCCACATAAAAATCAGCCCTGTAAAGCCAGGTACTCAAAAGTTAGGAAATGCTCAAAATTAGTTATGCAATCTTAGTTGATCAAATAAGCTTCTGCTTTATGATACAGCTATTAACAGTACAGCTTTCCACTATGTTTCCATGGGGCCGTATCTCATGCAATGTACTAGCATGCTTGACTCACAAAGAAGGAATGGGCTTAGATGTCCAAAAGGTAAAGATACCCTAAATATGCCCTAAAGGCAGTTCTTCATATAATATACAAGAAGTCACGAAGCAGAAAATCTTGGCAGTACCCAGCACTCCTTGATGGAATCTAAAGAATCAGAGAAATTTAGTGTGCCAGATAGACTTACTCTAGGAAGGTTGAGATTTATGTTATTAAGGATCCTATCTTCTGCAGAATGGTTCTTTGACTGTACAGGTTGTGTGGTGAATGAGATGAGGAAATGCAAAAGAAAAAAAAAAGATTATTTTAAAGATAAGGCAGCTGATGCAAATAATGTAATTCTCTTTCTGTCTGTCCTGGATACTTCAGATCCAGGACACTGACTATATCACTTAACTCAGGTTTTATAGAGCTGGCCACTACTTGTGTTTTTCTCATTTTGTGGTGCTTAGGCTGGAACTCTGGTGCTGGACTGGCAAAAGTACCGCAAGGTAAGTGAAGGGGAGCAGCGCTTCTGACAGCATGAAGGGACACTCTGTGCCATACCTTTCAAAACATTAAGTTGTAGATATCACAAATTGGGCACCCAAAATAATGGATTTTTTTTCAACTTTAGTCTTTGTGCCTTATTTCTCTATATGTTGCAAAAGGAATCATAAGGAAACATATTCTCATCTTGCAGAGGTTTTGTAGAAGTAAAATAGTAAATATTTGTGATGATGCAGGTACAGTTACAGAAAAACTCATGAGGAAATTAATAATTCTGTCTTCATATCTGGGTCTGAATAGTATGCAGTAAATAAGGCCTGAGGCTACCTATTGAACAATAAGAATAAAAACTATATTGGATCACTGCTCATTAAGTGAGCGTTCGTCCATCTTGTGCACAGAATAAGGCAGAGGTCCAAGGGAAAAAATATGATGGCATCCTGTAATCAAAGCCTTTATCATAATGTACCCAAGAAAGCTGAATTAGCATAGCATACATTGCCTTAATAATTCTTGTTTTTCTCATATTCAGGAGTTTGCCTATTCAACAGGAACATTCTGTTACCATCGTTGTACACATATGCTAAACAAAAAAAATAATCCAATACAATCCAATCTGAGCTATGGTGCAGAAGGTGATTGTACACTCTCGGTGACTTGACCATTTTATATTAGGGAAAAATATTTTTGAATAGGTGCATAAGGATATGTCTAAAATTTTTAGAAAGGCAAATAGTTCTGACAGAGTTTGGGGATGAATAAAAGTTTAGTAAGATACATGCTGCTTTTTCCTTTTCTAAAAAAAAAAATCAAGCCTTAATCCTACAACTGTATATTAAATCACTTATTCACTGTGACAGGCAGGAGAACACAGATATAGTAATCTACCAGTCTGGTATCTGGTATGCATTGGGAGTCATGAAATAGATCTCAGCAGGCTGAATGCTGTGCACCCACGCATTGTACAATGCTGTGATTACAGTAGGTAGGTGGTTCAGGTAACAGTGAATTTCAGATATGCAGGAGTCCAGTATAATGTGTGGTATGATTTGCAGGATTTCGTTAGGACACATCTCATAATTGTACACCTGCTATAATGTCTGATTGGCTTGCCTTTTGTGCCTTTGAGAATCTAGACCCCTCAGGAAAATGATGTCTTTTCTGCAAAATTTTTTGGAGAACCCATTTTAAGAGAAATAAATTAATTAAAGCTGATTGCATTGTGCATACTCCATTTCTGTAAAGGAAATCAAAGCAATTTATAGAAGTCACATTTTTATTGCATCAAACATTGTAAAACACCTATAGAACAAAAGTCACTCCTGAGGGGATACTTTATAACCTTAGAACTACCCTCAATACAAACAAAAAATTCTCAGTATCCTACACAGGCAGTATCCCGTTAATAGAATTTTGGCTGAATATTATTGATAAAATTCCTCAGGACATTCAATGGACTGCTCTTCCCCTCAGTTGGTCATACCTTACTGCTTTCCGGTATTTGGGAGTCCATCTGTATGGTATGCTCATTACGCCTTACCTTTATGTAGTACATATTTTAAAAAATGCTGTGTTTCTTATGATGAAAATCATAGGCACTACTTTATAAGCAGTAAGAAACCCTGCCAAGGAGTGTCTGCGAATGACTTGGTGGGAGCCGAGAAAGCTGAACCCTTGGTAGAATCATTCCCAACGTTACCAACTGGTGGCCCATACCAGCTTTTTGCATGAAACTTTCCCCATATGGATTTACTCTGAGGGGGTAGCGCCACTTCCAGTCTTGCCACCCTGAGGCACTGGGGGGGGGGGGGGGGGAAGGGGGAGGGTGCAAGCAGGCTAAGCTGGATTTCCATAATTCTAGTCCAGAACTGTCAGATCAGCATTTTCTGTAGTTGGCTGTATGCCGCTTGAAAAAACTAAGTAAAAAGGATAGGTAAATCTGTTTCCTTGTAAAAGAAATCTTCCAGACTAGCCTTTCCTCTAGGCTGATTATGTCTTTCAGTTAGAGGGGAATCTTCTGTGGTATGTTGGGCCTGATGGCCTTGACAGCTGGACCTTTATTTGGTTGTGTATTGCAGTAGTCACCCTTTACATTTAGAAGAGGAAAGGCTTAGAGTCTTTTCTGAAGATGCAAATAGGCAAGGTAAGCATGCACCTGTGCAAGGCATCCACCCGTTTCTTTAAGCTGCTTTAGGCATCATGTCACACGTTATGTTAGTTCTCACGGGCTTGACCAAATAGTAGCTGTTTTTCCTTTTTCTTCAACAGATTGTTCAGGAGGTTTTGTTTGTGACAGGGGAGTCCCATAGTCAGTCGGTTTTGAAGTCAGAACTGACAAAGGTTTAGCCCAGTATTCTAAAATCCCAAAGTGTGAAGAAATGGGTCAGGTGAATGTCAGAAATACTGCTGCTAGGAAGAATGAAGTGTTTTCTATGCTCCCAAATTTGGCTTGCTTATTGTAGCAACTTACTAATTATTAATTGTGAATATCTTCATAAGATAAACTACTGTCTTTTTCTTTAAGCAGTAATCAAATAATGCTGTTGACTTTTAAAATATCACTAGATTGTAGATTTAGCATCGTGTTGTGATTAGTATGGCATTTCACACCTTTCCCAGAGCTATTGTCTCAGATTGTCAGCAGATATTATTGAAACTGCTTAGAAGTCATACTTGAAAGGTTATCTTTGTTGTATTTTTGTAAAGGTTGGCAACTCTCAAAATTAAATACAAATGAAAATTTAGCATAAATGTACCATCCTGCTCCTGGCTGCTCTGAGCTGGCAGAGTCCAGGTTCTCCTATATTTTACTAGGAAGGAGTGATATGCATGTTGGGGGCTATTTCTTCCGAAGGTTCAGCATAGCACACCTCTGGTAGACTGGGACATGCTTATTGGAAACTTTTCTTCTGAATTAAAAATAGGCATAGTTTCCTCTGATGAAATATGTGTAAAGGAGCATAGCAAGACATACAGGTCTGGCCAAAGGCTGGAAAGAAAAGAATCGTCTCTTTATGGCCAAAGAAAGGACCACAGCTACCTCTCCTGTAAATAGGGGTGTGCAGCAGGGGAATGCTGAGTCAGCTGCAAAGAATTAATCAGCCTTTCATCGTCTTGGCTCAGGAAAAATGGAATTGTGCTGTGGGGAACTGTGATGGAGTTCAGCAACAAAGAATTATTCTAGAAAATCACTAAAATTGAAGGTGGAAAGGAATTTATTCCCGTTTCTCTCCACATGCAGACTAGAGAGAGCCTTCCTAATTTCTTTGACTTCAATTTTGATTGAAACAAGTCATGCATTTTAAGAGTGCTTCCCACCCACTGGCTCCTCTGGGCATTTGAAAATCTGGCCACTTTATGTGGATGTTTGAGTAGGTTCCAAGCTCATTCAAACATCTGACCCTATACTTCTCTACTTTCGTCCTACATATTTAGTTTGGCATTTAAGCTTCTTCGCCTTCAATTCTCTACCCTTCAAAACAACATGCAAAAAGCTCCAACAAACACACAGCATACAAAATTTTTCCTGGCCCAGACTCCTTTAATGAGAGGAACTAATCCAAAAATTAAATTAACAGATTCAGAACCTCAAAAGTAAGGTGTGGATAAACACCTCAAGGCTAAGGGAGAAATCCTTTAAAATTGAGGTACCTTAATTGACTCCAGTGGACCTAGGCTAGTTTACATCAACAGAGGATCTGACTGGAAATGATTACATGTCTTATCCGAAATTGTTCAGCACTGGAAACACTGGAGTGGAAATCTTACAGGCAGCATCATCGTTATGAGATTTCCAGTACCTCTCTCTTCAAGTCGTGCTGTTCTAAGGGAAAATATGCATGCCAGGACTGGGTAATAACTCTGACAGATTCCCCCATTCATAGCACTGAGAGCTGCAGCTGGGCTGGGTAGAGCGAGAATCCTTGTGATCTCCTGCCCCAGTGAATTCCCCGCTGCATGTAGCCAAAAGCCAACCTCTCCCAGAATACTAAATCCACTGAAGCAGAACCTCTGCAACAATTTATAGCAGGTTTCTAGGTGCTTAGCAGCCATAGTGCTTTTCTTGTTTATGGCCCATAGTTTCCTCAGCCATACTCTGTAATTTCCTTACTGAGGTCTTACTCTCCGGTCTGCATATATTTACATGTTTTACTCTGTAAGCTTTTAAGCAGCAAATTATACAAAATAGAGGTGAGACCTCTGCTAGTTGACTCTTCCTTTTATTGTTTCCATTGTAGTCGCGTCTGGAAAATAAATAAGAAAGAACTTGAATTGACATAAAATAAATGACAGTTCAGGTTCTATAGGTTCATGTTTATGACATGATTGGCCCACAGCCACTGCAGCTATTTCGTAGTCTACAAGATGTCCTTGATTTGCTCTTCTACCAGTATGATAACAAGCACATATAATCTTTGCATACACTGCTAACCGGCTTCTAGCCTCTGCCTGATTTTACACATTCAGCTTTTACATTGTTCTTTGCAGAACTCTCTCAGCTCTCCTAAATAATCCTTACATTTTCATCTATACTGTTTTCACCTTTCAACCTAAGTTAGATGAATATAAAGAGAAAAGCAAGAAAATATGGTAAATGAAGACATTTGTGAAATCACAGAATTAACAGTCTTCATTCACAAAAAGGATGTAAATTTTCCTCCAAAAATGTGCAAATTATGATAACCCAAACAGAGCTACCTTAAATATTTTCTGATCTGTAAAAACATCTTCTTCTACTGCCTTTTGAGAGCAACTACACAAAAAAGCCATATAATGATGGTAGCAATAGTGGGACTTTGGGTGCATCCATGCCAGCTCTGTTAAATCTCTCATCTGCTTGTGACACGTCGGTGATGAGATTTTTTTTTTTTCTCTTTTTTATAGATCTCGCAGAAATAGTCTTGGTGTCTGTGGCATGACTCCATTCCTTCCTTGCTGAGCATATATTGGAGCCTGATGAAGAAACTTTATTTTTTTTTCCCTCAAGGCCCATCATATAGTCTTCCAAGGGCTCTCATTTTGTTTATCCTCTTGCTAGGAAGCACAGACAGCTGAAATTTCAGCCTGGTGATGGCCCCATATTTACAACTCTATTGCACCTGACCTTGCTAGGGCTACTGAATGTGCAAGCAGCTTTTGTAAAGGGGGAAGGCATGAATAAGAGCTGGCTGGAGTTCAGTAGAAAGAGACTGAGGCAAGATCAAGAAAATGGGAAAGTAATAGCAATTTTATAATGAGAACGATGTCTGTTTGCCATTTCACATGGGAGCAGAATTGTTGGATTCTCGGTAGCTGATCCATAGTCAAATGGCATCCTTGTCCAGGGATTATTTCATTGCCTTCACCTTATCTCAGTGATGATATCCATTTCTTCCTGAAATGGATATGGCTACTCCCTCCATGTTTTTCCTGGTTTCTGCAGTGTGTCATATACTGAGCTGCTCTTTACCTTAACTTGAAATAGCGGCCCGCGAAATATTGTAGCTCACACCTGGAATACTTCTGAGAGCAACCCTTTGCCTAATTTTCTCTAAGCCACAGTGGCTTCCTAGTTTCTAGCTAGAACTTCAACATCAGTTTTGATCTGTGGGGTGATACAGTCAGAGATGGAATGAAGTGTCAAAATCCCCCTGAAAATCAGTATGCTTTAACTTCTTTGCTAAATTTCTTTCAATTTCTCTGAAAATCTCAACCAGAAGAACTTAAATAGGGACCAGGCTATATGGTTTAATATTCACGATAGATAGTGACTATTCCTTTTCCTAGAGCAATCTTCACAAACTGAGAATGAGACTTGTAGCATTATCATCAGTTACTGACAATCTACTTTCATTTTCTGAAAATTCCCAAGCACTTAGAATTCTATCTCTGTGCAGTAATTAAGGAGGGTAAAGGTTATTTTGCTCTTTTGATTAAAAATTGAATTTACTTTGTGTTGATGTAAATGTAGGAAATGTAATAGCAAATTAGTTTTTGTTCTTTCCATCTGCATTCAAAATTAATATTTAGTAGAGATTTTCTACTTCATTTTCAGATAATCAGAATACACAAAGCTAGTAAGATTGTATCGCCACTTCTTCTCTCAAAGAAATTTTTGTAATTACATGAGAAATGAATCTATATTAACCTTCAAAAACTACTATTCTTAGGTGAATGACACCAGAAACTTGAACATTCACATGGTAGCATTATGACTGGCTTGAGAGCACATATCCAGAATATGTTGAGACTTTGAGGCAGTTCAGGTAGCAGATTAGTTTAAGCATTCATAGTGCAGGGAAGCCAGTGAGGTAGGTTTTATGGAATCATATCAAGACAAAAAAAACCATAATGGGCATTGGTAACTGCAAGTGTGCTGCCTTTGGGCTGTCATCCGGAGAGCATGTAGTTTCAGTAAGCGAGAAGTGGGATTGCTCTTTGGTGTCCAAGTGAAAAATGAATGGGATGAAGAGGTGTCTGGAGGAGATGCATCTCATTATGCACTATAAGACTTGGGCATTACATATATTATCAACAGAGAGATAGCTCAATTGATCAATCAATCGATCAAAGGGTACAGAAGAGATTAGACTCTAGGAATAACATATTCATCTTCAAGGGAAAACTTTATTTTCCTGAAGTTGAATAGGCTTTTTAGAAGGAGATATGGCTTTACAAAGCATTAAAAGGTTGAGATTTTAGCTTCACAAAAGTCAGGAGAATCTTGACTTTGAAGTAGAGGTAGTCAGGAAATTCAGAGTCAAGTAATGATTCCACCTTTCCACCTTTCAAAATGGTGGTAGTGAAAGGAGACACAAAAAGCTGCTGGAAATTTTTATAATTGCTGCAAATGAAAGTAGAATGTTTAAAATTATCATAAAAAAAGCAAGTCACTCCCACAGGAAAAAAAAAAGCTGTTTCTATATTGACTCTTACAAGGTCAAAATTTAGCCCTTTGCTTGGAAATTACTATCTCTACAGACTATGCATCCTGGGTTCCCACTCAAATAGATGAACTCTCAAGGATACTTTTTATTTGCTTAAAAGCTGCTTAGCCTGTCACTTATAAGTTGACTACTCCATTTCTTTAAACAATATACTTCTTTATTGCTTTAGTGAGTAGGCTTAGTATTTATAGTGTCATAGGTACCTGAACTAGTCAAGTTTGGGCAGCTGTGGATAATATTTGTCAGTATTTTCTGACTCTTACATAAGTATGTCAATAAAATTTGCATTTGAACAAGGCCTTCCCTCTTCCTTCCCCTAGAGTAAATTAAAAGGATCATAATGACGTAAAATATCAATGTGTTTTGGGGGAAGAGCAAAATTACCAAGTCAGCTCATAATACAAATTCACAAACATTGATGAAAGCTGTGAGACTGGCTTTATAAAAGATATTTTTATGTTGACAGTCCTTTAATGACAGACTCCAGTGAAGATTTTGGCTTCAGTTTGTTAGATAGTGATACTCAACAAGGATGTCCTTGTTGCTTCCCATCAGGAGACAGACAACAGTTTGGATCAACTTCGCATTAACAAAAAGAGAATTTCTCACTGGATTCATAGTGATAAAAAAAGGAATATTTTATAAATATTACAATGGTTTTGAGGTAATTTTTGGCTATTCCTTTCTGTTGCTTGTAGAGCTGGGACTGACGAATCAATACAAATAAATTATGCTAGATCATATCATGGAAAAAATTATGTGATAGTTTTTTCATATAAATATTTGAAGACATGAAGTGGATGCTTAGAAAATATCAGGGATTTAAAGCCACTGAAGGCTGAGGTTATTTGTTTTCCAAAGATTAGATGGATATTTAAGTATAAGCTTTCACAGAAATCTTTGGTATTTTTAAAAGATGAAAGTGTAATTCGCTCATTTTGTTTCAGTCAACGTATTTTAACACAAAATACAGAAAAGTTTCCCTGGTTTTGTGTTGTTTTTTTTTTTTTCCCCCACAAGATTGCAAGGTATCTTGCACATTCTTCCTCTGTAATTTGATTTAAAAGTAGTGAAAGAAACTCACTTGATTTACTGAATTTTCAGACATCATGTAATTAGTACAACTTTTTGCCATTTGAGTAACAATCTAAATGTCAACCTCTAGGAAAAAATTGACAGCAGTTCCAGTCAAAGCCAAAACGGTAGCCAAAATATTCTTGTCCGTAACTACTTACATCACACTTTTTGCAATACCAGAATAAAAAACACAATGTATGAAACAGAACAAGTTTTGTCCTGTTGTACTTCCTTGCCAGCTGAAATGAAAAAACCTCACGTCAGTGCAAAATAAATTTGTGCAGGGCTCTTTCCAGCCCGATAGTGAATTTCTATGTGAAGACAACTCTGATTTTGCAGAATTCATAAATGTCCCTTTCCAAATTAATAAGTAATGTTGAACTATATCCAAGAAAATAACCTAAATATTTTTTAAAGAGGATGCATTTCTGGTTAAAATTGCAATCACATTTTATACAAATTAAGTTTTTATAGAAGGAATTATTTACGATGCATTATTTAAACTCACCTTCAGTCTCCTGACATTATAACCAACTCTATTTTTCCCTTTAAATTCCACTGACTATAAAAAATTGTCCCTTCAGCTGGTTTTATCCAGTTATCAGTGTAAAGGTTGCCAGAGACTTCAGTGGGAATCTAATCAAACCCCAAATGTGTGCCCAACTTGAATCTAAGGTGCAAAAGATTAGTTCATTCAACTAAATCCTCTGGGATGTTGATTGTGTCTTAGCATGTGTTTGCACAGAACCCAGTACAAAATAGCATGACTGGAGTCTTTGTGTGATGAAAACTGAACGAGTGCTCAATTAAGGCTTTGCTGCTGAAACTTCACCCTACGGACAGAAACCGCTCTGTGGTCTGTTTGCTGTCTCTTGTGCTCCTTGCACTTGGGTCCCATGTTAGCTAGGGCTTGCCAGTCTAAAAATGGTTGGTAAGACCAAAAACAATTAATTATTTTACATTTTATTCTCCCAGTGGATAGCTAACTCAAAGTGTACAATGCTGGTATATTAGTGAAGACTAAAATTCAGTGTGGATAAACCAATTTTCATTGTTGTACATTTCTAAAATCTCTTCTGTCACATTAGATTTAGGCTCCATCCACATCTAAAGATGTTGAAAAATAAGATGCAGGGTCTTTGGTTACATTTTTATCAGGTAAAAATGAATTCTTTTCTTCTACTTCATTTATGTAAAACTGACAAAAAGAAGATAACTAAAACCAATGGCTAATAAGCCAGGCTGTTTATTAATCCTCTATCTGTTGAAATTCCTACTTCAGATCCCTGTTGTGTGAGCAATTTGTAGCATGAATTCTTATGGGATGCAAGTGAAAAAAAAAAAAAGAAAGACGTGCTCTTTTTCTGTTTATTTTGGAGAAAATGAAATGTTGGTTTTTTAAGTTGCATTAAAAATCAGATAAAAACAGTTTTTATCTTTATGTGTCTTTGGGAAAAAAAATTCTACCTCAAGAAATTTCTTTAACAAAGAGAACATTATTTCAGACTCTAACATTTCTGTCTGCCTATTATCATTAGTCATAAGCTAAGCCCTGCACTAAATGTCTAGTGAGCACAGATAATGTTCATTTTGTCTGGAAGACAGGTTGCCGCCTGTCAAGGAGAGATGGAATAAATGACAGGTTTGGACTCTGTGCCTTGCAGGCATATTAGGCTAAGAAATCGCCAACATGATGAAAAATTATTTTGTCAAAAATTTGTAGGTCACCCATCATTGTCTAATGTATTCTGTGATTAATTGCTAGCATAGATCAGCATTATGTCTTTCCAGTGAATCGCTTAATTGTTGCCTGCTTCATGCTCTTAATGTAATGACGAGGCATCTGGTCCTTTCACATGTGCTTTTAAATGCCAGCTTTTGCATCCAGGTTACGGGAACTGTAACATTAAACTTAAAGAACTAGTTGAAATTAAAACTTCCGGAAATCCGTCTGTTCTATCTTTTTTTTTTTTTTTTATGGCCGTGTGCACGGTAGGCTGAGTGTTAGTGTTAATGTATGTAGATTTTATTTCTGATGAGTGATTATTTGACTGCTCATTTTACGAAGATTTATGGTGTGCTTTCTATCTCCTGACTGCAGTGCTACTCTTATCTTTAATAAAAGAGATGAGGACATTAATCAGCCTTTGTCAGGAGTCCTGACTAAGACATTAAATGTACTGTATGGGATAGGTAAACACGCTCCAGATCCTTCTCTACTCCAGTAGATCAGGCAAAAAAACACTCATTATATTTATCATAATTTCACATCTGCTGTTTTTGAAGCAATGTACCATGAGGCCATAAACTGTATTACAACTGTGCATAAATTCAACTGATTTGTGGCTGGAGTAACTAATTCCTAAAGTACATTTTAGAAAAACAAGCAGTGAGCCCTGAAATTGCAATTCCATAAAGGCACTAAATTACTGACTGCAGAATCAAGAATTTGCTTGATGTGATTCTGCAGTGACCGTTTTATAAAAAGTGACAGTGTGCCTGTGATTGAGTCAATAAAATAAGGACGAGTGAGCCGTACACTCAAACAAGATTAAAGAGAAAGAGAATGACAGAGGACAGACACATGGGATATAAATAGAGGAAAGTGTAATGTTCCCCCCTCCAAAAATGGCTTTAGGATGTAGCTATTAATAACAAGGACGTTAATTTGCAAGTAATCATTTAACTATGTGAGAAAAATACAGATGCTTTTACCTAAGTTTTCATCAGATACAGTATTTATGTAAACAAGGATGTATTTTTTTTATGGGAAAAGGATTGTAGCTCTTATCTTAAAACACCCCATATGTTTAAAATGACTGGATTCTCTCATCTGAAAATCGTGAGTAGTTCGAGCAAAATCAATGGCACTATACCAGCCTCTAACTGTGGTAATCAGAAGAGCAGTCAGGACTGCACCTTTCAAACTGGATCTTTCCCAAATTGAAAAGAATGTACTCTTAGGGAGTCCCGAGATGTGATATTTCATCAACAGCTGAATAGAGTTGCTTTTCCTGCTTATGTTTCAAAGGAAAATAGCGACATGAACAGCAAGATTGCGCCTGGCTCACCCCAGACGCATGCTTTACCCCTCCTGGTGGCAAAGCAAAGTGAGGCCAAAAGACTCAGGAGCTGCCAAAGTATGGGAAGTATTGTTCCAAGTATGATAAATTTTCAACTTTTTTATTGTTCATTTTTGGTCAGGCCAAACCAGAAAGTATTAGAATTTCAGTTAATGGTGATACAAGACGGTGTTTTCCTTTCAGTGATATCCGAAAGTTGACACATAATGCTCATGAGCAAAAAAATATTTCTCTTGGAGTATTTAAAAATGAAAATATTTTCTATGTTCAAAAGAACTAGCCTTCAGCTATTGCTCTCATCCTATAGGTAGATGTATAAAAAACAAAACAAAGCTGTAGTATAGGATACTTTTAAACATCCTCCTCTCAGGAATTAATGGCTGTCGATAGTGTGTCAACAGCCCTTGGTGTGTGTTGGTGGAAATATACATTATGTTCGCTTTGGAAAATGAGACTAATGTAATACCCTATGGTGTTGTTAATAAACGTGTGTATAGCTTCGTTTTAGTACTGTTCCTGACTGCAGTCTGCTAAGCTCGGTCCACTCTTGTGGTTGTAAATCTGTAGGGATTATGCTGAATATCTTTGCGCTCTGTCCATGAGAGCAAGACAAAAAAGTGTTTGCTTGATGCCAATGCGTAGTTTCCATCTAATAGCATCAATCTGTGCATCACTGAGCGTTTCTTTTCCTGACCTTATTACTTTACTGAAATTAAGCTTGAAACAATCTGATGTCAGATACTGTATATCTACTTTTATTGCTAGCCTTGCTGGGCCTCTCCATATTGCTAGTGCTGCATCTCATTTTAGATAGGTTGAACCACATATATATTCTCCGGTTTATTGAAAGCCTGATAGATTGTTTTCCACATTGCACAATGGCAGGCCAGTCTTTTTCATGAACGTTGGAGAACAAATGTAAATTCACATGTATACAGCTGACCAAAATTCATAGTTTTTTTCTTGGCATTATGAATAAATCCAGCATATCACTAGATATGAGTAAGAATAGTACAGTGAAGTTGGCTTCAGTTCAGCTTTTCTGATTCAGTGGCAGTTTCAAATGTATTTGAAGAATCTGTAAAAGTTGATTATTATGATAGATTCAAAAAGATTTGCTCAGACAACAGAGCCACACCAGAATGAATTGTAAGGATTGAATAAAATGCAAACTACCTTCAAACTGAGGAAAGCTTTTGCCGTCTATCCACGCCCCACCTCCTTTCTCTCTTTCCCATTACCATATAAACTTAGCAGCTTCCTGCAGAGTTCCACTGCAGTCAAATAAAATTCAATGATAAAAATCACTCAATAGCTCCATTAAAACACAACTAAAATTATTCTTAGGACCATGTCTAGGGATTAATATATTTAGAAGCTATCCAACATTTACATAGCTTTTCCTCATGTTGAACCTGATCCTGCTATTTGAAAAATAGTCAAGACTCAGACGGCATGAGAGAAAAAGATTTTTCCCTAGCAATCTAACCTCCCCTATGCCATATCCTTGCCGTACTAAACACCTGATCCACATGGAGCAGGTTGGTCTGAAGGAAGGCTGATGGATCAAAGGAAAATGTCCCTCCAGCCACAGCAGATACAGGTTGACTGGGCGCAGGGGACCCAAACCTCGGCTGATTTCCTATTTATTACCCTGTAGGTGATTAACCAAACCACTTTGAATGGTATCCTGGGTGGATCTATTGACTTCCGCTTACAGAGCGTGTGAATGCCTACCAATGCCACCTGGGGTTCCCTACCTGTACCTAGAAGGAGAGCCGCTGTTTAAGGGATCGAGCCTTCAGAAACACTGCAAAATCCACTGGTCAGGCCACCATGAGGAAGCAGTCTGGGAACCGTCAGGGTGTGAAGTGACTCCGGTGCAGCGTGCTCACTGCACGCAGCCAGCTCTGTTAGCGGCATTGCTGGGAGCTGGGTCGGGTCCTTTCTTCAACGAGGGCAGGGGAAGACCCTGATTTTAAAAAATGGCTGCTGCTCGCTTGTTTGTGCAGCCGAGAGCATCTGATTGCTGAAAAGATCCGCCCACACTCCCTTCAAACACACCTCCCTTCTCATGAGGCTTTCATGGTAGCAAAGCCAGGAAGTGTCGGGGTCAGGGGAGGTGTGAACACACGCTGAGTGAACCGCGTTTGATGCAACATATACTATCCCTGCCTGCTGAGACAGCATGAACACCTGCTCTGGAGGCCAATTCCTTTACTTAGCTACTTAAGCACTGTTTGACCCTCTGCAGGACTTCTCTCATCATGGCATGTACTGAAAAATAAAAAAGAGCACTGGTTTCAAATGAACGCTTTCTGTAGTTTTGTCATTTTGCAAAAGCCTCTTTTTCCTATTTCCTTACACACCTAATTCTTCACTCTGCTCCCAAGGGAGAAGAATAGTAGAATGAAAAAGAAGTGTTTACTGATAAAAATAAACAAAACATACTTATTCACATGAAATAATGCAATCTCTGGAATATTGTGTTGTGTATCAGCAAAAGACATGCCTCAGATTTTTAACTCTGTACTTCAAGTACAAAAACCATGTTCCTCTAAACAAAGGCGCTTCCCCTCCACTCTGTATTTACCTTTATTGATTTTTGTTTCTCTCCAAATGCAACAACGCATTACATTTTCTTCTCCTCGAAAAACTGGCACGATAGGAAAAGGAAGAGAGAATCTAATAACACCTGACTATTAGAGGTGATGGACATGTTTGCAGGAAGGGGCAAATGGACTCTACTGCGGGCATTTTCTTTTAGCCCGCTATTCTGCTCTTCCTGAAGCCTGAGCCAGAGGATGATTAGCTTTAAGGAATTAAGGTACTACATGAGAGACCACTTACTAGTAGATGATGAATTCACAGGAAGCCCTGTCCCAAAAAAGCTATGTTACCTGGCCCTCTCACCTTTGAAATCTGCATCTGCAGAAGGAGGGAATTTATGAGGTTAGAATATAGGGGTTCCCCCACACAATGACTATACAAAACTGTAAAAGTCCACCTGGCAATTTATCTACTACTTCTGTGGATAGTTATTTTCAGGTAATCATCCATAAGATGATCCTAATCTATATTTCATGAAAAAAATCTAGTTAATCTTGTTATTTACACTTAAATATGTATACGTGTGTAACTTAAAAGGTGACTGAGTGATAATGACCTCTGAGTTAAGCAAATTTGTCCACAACTGGCTGTAATTTGGACCATCTAAACATCAAGACACACACAGAGCCACTGGAACAAAGGGAGAGGCAATAGTAAAATATTGAGGTCTTCATATGAGACAATACTTTAAAAGCACTTTCAGTGTCTTCTTGCAATTTTGGTTATATCATCTTAAGCTTATCTCATTTACGGAAGCACCGTGCTGAAGGAAGTGAGACCCAAAGCCTGAAGATTTAATCAGTTATTAATTAACATGTTGTACCAGTAGCTGTTGTGAAATGGAATGTAGCATATTCATCATTGTAAATAGCTGATTAAATTTATAGTGTAACTTCAGGTATTTGGATATTTCTGTCATACTGTTACTGTTCTTTGCTATGCTGACTGCAAAATATAATAACTTCTAAGCAGTGTGTAAAACAAAGTGCTCAATTCACTTTATTAAAATATCCAATAATAATTGATTTAAAGGCAATAAAATGTGTTCATTAGAGGGTTTATATTCAAGAAATATTGAAAGTATACCTAAAACTGTCACTTTTATTGTGAATGAACAGGATAATATAATTTGAAAAGAGTGTGATCATACTAAAGATTTGTCCTGCAGCATTATCTGATAGCTCGTAAAGTGCTGAAATTTAATATGATGCTTTCAGTCAGTTTAATTGAAATTTAATTGCCACTTTGGGCAGAAGGTTTAGATCTGATCAATAAAATATTAAAGATTTTGTGCTTTCGCTTGGAACAATTTCTTAGCCAATGCATCAAGTGTAACCTATGTTTTAGGAAATATTTGTTTGTTATAATTCACATAATGTTCAATATCACTTGCTAATCGGAATGTTTTAACACACTGCACAGATAAATAGTGGAAATAATAAAGCTATAGTTGATCCATTTAATTACAACAAGATGAAGGAAATAACGGTCACCTTCAGATTCATGAGAAAGGCATTAATGTAAAAGAGCTATAAATATTTTGAAATGTCAAACCTCAGAAAGACAGAGTCCAACACGAGCCTAGCTGTAAATCAGGCACATAGAAGGACCTTGAAAAAAAGATGGTTCTTTGGTATTTTAGAAATAATTACTAATACAAAAAGGGTAATGATGAACCTATAAATTACATTAAAAAGGGCCATTAGAGGAGGATTAGTTTATAAAGCTGAGAGATGGTTCCTGAAAATTATCCCGCTAGTTATTTCTTCTTTTCATTTCATATTATTCACGATCCCCAAAATTATCTGATTAATGATAAACTAATTGATTGCTACTTTGCAATTCAAATGCAACGGCCAACTTTGAGTGTCCCTTTACTGTAATCTATACTATGCCTTCATTTTATTCGTCTTTTTTGGTGGCAGTGTAAAGAGAATTATTCTAACTTGTTCTCCATAATGTGTAGGGGCAACTTCAGCCTAAGCAGCACTACCACAAAATTCATCTGTGCAGTTGGCTCAGGCCCCTGAATGACACCTCTTCATGTCTAGAGAGAGCCTGATGCCTCTGCTCCTCCATCCTTTTCCCACCAAGGCACTCCTACAGGACGTTGGTGAGAGTGGACATAGCTGGAGGTGACTGAAATGCCACTCTCTTCATTTCTCCCAAGTCTTCAGCAATGCTCTTGAACCTAAAGCCCACAGAGCACCTTATCAAGACTGCAGTTTCCTGCACGAGACGATACAATATTCAATGATGGGCTACCATTCATAATGGTAACTGCTTCGAACACCAATGCCTGAGTTCAGCTCTGATCTGTCAGGAGCAGAGCAAGATGCTGGGGAAGGATCTGAGGAACACAAAACAGTCTCATAGCCATATATGATATGATGGCAATTTATTGCAAGTTACTGTTTGTTTGAATAAACTGCAATTTCCAATATATGATTTTTTACTTAGGTTTGATACAGGCATGCATCTGACAGAGGACAGCACTCAACAGCATGGAAAACAGCTGATTTATGTTGCCGCTGGTGACAGAACCACAAACACAGCAGGACCACCTTTTTGGTCTGAAATCAATGGCATCTATAGTGCTATGTCCCAAGGATCATGAGAAAAGATGAAAAAGTATAGTCATTCTCACTTCCTCTCCCACAGCACTCAACCATTAGCTGGAGGATTGATGAAATAGCCAGTTCAAAGCCCTCTGAAGATTGCAGCGGTCTGTTTCCCCCTTCTGTGGGGTTTCCTGCAGGAAAGGAGTTGAAGTTGCAAATGCAGATCTCTGAAGATCATTAACTTTTCTACCGAGTGATTGCCTACTTCTGCTAACAGTGGTACATCTCTGCTGTTGTGAGCATGCAGAACAAAATATCAACTAATGATAACCAATAAAACTCTCAGCCACATGCCTGCTAAAATGAAACATTTCCTGGCTTTTTGCCTTCAAACAGAATTTCTAGGCCTCTGGTTATAAAATTAGCAATTTTGGCTCATAAATTTGAATAACACTGCAGGCAAGAATCTTGGGAGAAAAAATGGTTGGATAGGTAGAATTTGGAAGTGGAAAACTGGACTAGCATCATACTTCTTGTTGGAGCATTTCCTCTATGCCTTTCTCCGTCTACAGAATCGGAAGATGATACTTCTTCACCAACCCACTTGTCTGTCTAATTGTGATTATTGGAAGACTGAATAAAATAATACTCTTAAAGACTGTGCAAGATGTTAGGTGCTGCATAGCATAATTCTGCAGTGGCAGTAGATTTTTAATGATCTTTAGTTCCCAATTTTGCAATCTTTTCTTCAAGTTCTCCAGGATGCATTACTCTTGGAATATTTATTTGGAACCTCTAATTCCTTTCTGAGGCTACTGAAGAGTACTGAAGATGGGAAGAAGGAAGCAGCAACTCCACATGTTGCAAATTGAACCTGCCTATTAGACCTCTAAGCGGCAAGACTGACACTCCTCCTCACCAAGCAGCAAGATGGTACAAGTTCCTCTTCTATAGTACTGAGAGAAAACATGGTTAAAATGCATGATACATTTCATCCTTTCAAAACACCAAATTTATTTCTTAGCTTGCCATAAGTAATTTAAGTTTCATTAAAAAATACAATGGATTTTTTTAAAGTACTGTTGGTCAAAATTCAGGCAGAAACCCCCAAAATCTTTACTACAGAATCCCAAAGGTTTGGCAAAGACCAGATATGGATTTGGTTTGGATTACTAAAAAGGTAAAGGCTGACTCTGACATTCTGTTCAGATCATGATTTGGATTTTCAACCTCCTGAAATGCTTACATTAATCCTAGGGGTTTTTTTTCAGATCCTTTCTAATAAGTGCTCTGTTTCAGCATGAATTTTATTCACTATCTTTTTTTCCAGACTAAATCACAGTCCTTAATGGATTTAAACCTTGTCCTTTGAACACAATGTTTTTGTATACACTCACGTAGCATTATATTTTAGACAAAAGTGATTCCTTCATTCGTTCCTTAACTTCCTCATATTCCCACTTCAAGGGTACGTTTTTCACCTGGACAACACTAGAATTGGTGTCACCTTTCCTCTGCACTGACAGTAGAGGATTAAAATGGTTGTGCTGAAGCATCTTGTATTTTCTCTTCTTCTAATTTATCACAACCACATGTTCCATGGGAAGTTAAGGTGGAGGGAGAGAGGGGAGGAAAGATGCCCAGCTGATAGACAGCACCTCTACCTTGCAGAAGATTCATTCCGCTGCACATTTTGAATCTGCTGACAAGAACTTGCAGCACAAGTAATCAGAGCCTTCACAAGATTGATTTTGTCCCCTGCTGGTATATGGCATATAGGGGAAAAAGGTTCTCATCTCTCAGTGTAATCTTAACTATTTAGAAGCCATTATTGCAGGATTACAAATCATCTGAATACCTTTCTTGTGTAACTTAGTTATTTATTAGCAAGTCCAGCAAATTAGTCAGGTAACATTATACAGTGTTCCAGTCCTGAAGCTCTTATTTAGTGTGCTGTTGGATTATTCCCTCAATTTGCTAGTAATGCTAATAAATCTCTGAAGTTTTGTAAACAATACTGCATAGTGCTGAGTGCAAATATTTAACAAATTTTTCTATTTTTTCTAATTGGAGAGAAGGCTTAGCAAACTATATATATATATATATATATATATATATATATATATATACACAGTTCACTTTTCAAAGTGACTCAAACAAAATTGCAGATGCATTCTGTCCTAGGTTTGTAAGAAATGCTTAAAGTCAACTTGTCATAGAGACTAAATTGAATCTACTACCTATACAGCTCTGGAAGGGAAGATGTAGGGAAAAAAGGAGAAGCATGAGATTTTATCTGATGTTTGGTTGATGTATGGCTATATAAAATCTTAAGTAATACAGATAATGTCACACAATATTGCAACATATATTTTCAGTTGAATATTATAAGACAATAAGGCATAAATGGAAATTAAAGGAAAAAATCTGAATGGTTGTCAGGGAACACTTTTTCATTCAGAGAATCATAAACATATGGAATGGTGTGTCAGGCAAAGTTTCTGAGATAAGAAGAAGGGAGTAATTACAAAATGGATTTATATCCTGAGGAATAAAGTACAGACAATGGAAAAGAGCTTTAAGTCAAATGATTTTTAACCCTCACTAGAAAAAATGCTCATGATAATCGTATTTAATAGGTTCCATCTAATTTGCTGAAGTTTGCCTTCTATTCTTTGGTCAGTAATGGAATATAAATAGACATATGTAAGCCATCCACCCATGCTCAGAGCTACCATGTACTTTTAATACATATCAGTATATCAAAACGCAAACATAGAAACTGAGATATGTTCCATAGCTCTGTCCCTACTGAAATAAATAAATTGTTGATGTGAAGATATTGGATACTCAAAGCATACAAATTTTTGATATTAGAAAATATGGCACTCAGAGTGACTCTTCCGTAGTGATGTGTAAAAATAAAAAATCTCAATAGATAAATGTATTAAAAGGCAGCCTCCAGGGCAAATAAAAGCAGCAAACATATTTTCATGTGTGAAACAAGTAATTAGAGGAAAAGTGATATAAAAATGCAAACCAGAGCATTCTCCCATTGCTATTCCAAAGCAAGGCGGGGGTGGGAAGGACGTCATTCAGCCTTTAAGCCACTTCAAGAGAACCAGATAGGAGCAAAAACTTTTGTAGAACATTTTTGGTCCTCAGTCTCAACAGTAAGTGGGCTCACAGATTCCACGTTTCCTCATAATCTCCCAGTATATATACAAATTATGTTGCCAAATGAAGTAAAGCAAACTATATTTACATTAAGAGTCCAAAGAGCTATGGAAAGGCATGAGTTTGACTTAGTTAGAAGAGAAGCCCAACTATAACTCACATATCTAACTGATGAACCCCATTAGAGGCGTGCTCAGTGGACTGCCCATTTCTCTCAGCCATTCCTCTACTTTCCAATCTTTCTTGCATCTTCACTGGGCTGAACTCAGAATATTTACCTCAGATTTTCTTCCTTGGTCAGAAAAATAGAAAGTAGAGAGAGCATACTATCTAAATGAAAAGGGAACATGCACATCTACATCTCCTGCAAAACATATCCAAGCTCCTATAATTTTTTTCTAAGCTTTCCTGACCAGAAATATATGTTTATATGCTGCACAACTGCTGTGCAATAAGGCTGCATCTTGCTGCGTCTTGGACATGGAAGATCTACCACCAAAGTGTTGCTCAAATGGCTCATATATGCATGGTAAAGTCAAGGCAATTTTCTTGTCAATGTAGAAATTTTCCTACAATGCATGTACAGTGAGTACAGTGTACCAAAATCGTATGTGAACTATGGCCATTTGTCTAGGACTCTGGGACACTGGGCACACCCACTGGAATTATCCCTTGCCCAGACAATGACTCCAGAAATCCTAGTCAAACGGACAACTTTGTCATTTTCTACCTAAAAAAATTATTTGGGTGAAATATAGAAACAGAAGGGGAATACCAGAAATTCAATAGTCCTATTCTAAATAATTTCATATGCTGAGGATGAAGCAAGGTGAAACCTAATAGAAGGCTACATGTCATGGTCCTTGAGAAGAAGAATACTCCTTTCATACTTCTGAGAGGAAGGAAATTGTCCAGTAAGGCAAGTTAAATCATGTTAATGAGCAAACCTCTGTGGTTAGAGATAGGAAAAGCTAGATTTAACAAAGACAGCATGAACACTGTCTGTACCTATCACTAAGAGATCATCAATCATAGCTATCCCATAACTGTAACAAAATCCATGTTTAAAACAGCATGGCAGGAATCAGAGACACCTATATTATCAAAATATGACCAAACTTACTCCAACATTACCTCTCAAATACCTCCAGCAAAACAGGAGACAGATTTCAGCACTGCTTTTTTACAAGTAGTGAAGGGCAGGGGTCCAACTAGTAAATCGTTGGATGTAATTCCCTTAGCATTTCTAAGACTTCATTAAAAAAAAGGATGAAACTCAACCAAGGAAACAGCACCATTCAAACCTGTCTTGACTCTGCTCCACTTCATCAGTGCAGACTGAAGCATTGGAAAAAAAAAAAAAAAAGAAAATAGATGTGAAATGCCTTGTAGGAAGAAAATATTAGCACTAAAATCAAGTCAAGTAAGTCACATTCACTTCAGCCTTCCATCTGAATGGTTCTGCTGGACAAGAAATGGCTGTGGCTGTAGCAGAACATAGTCTTCTCACTTTCACAGTATTGGATGGAGGGTAAAAACTTCCTAGGCAGCAATCTGAGTTTTTGACATCAATGGGAATTTGGACCATGAAGTACCTCTAAAACATTACCCATAATCAATATTTTAAAAGGTTGCCGATGCTTTTCTTGCATTTTTTTACAAACAAATGTTTCATCATAAAGGCTAGTTTTAAGTTTTGCCATGAATATGATGTTTGTTATTTAACAGATACAAATTAATTACCTTAATTGAAAATAAAAATTGTAATAATAGCAATAAAAAATGTAATTGTATTATTTGGAAAACTGGTACTAAAGGCAGAGGACATGACTTCAAATAGAAATTGTCCAATAAGACTATATGTGCCTCTACTGAATGTGGAAGGAGGAAGAGATTATGTGAATCTTGTTATTCAGTAAAAGTGTCTTGGTTTAGAGGGAAAGCAATGAGGCTAAATTTAGAGGGGATCTAATTCAACATCTAACCAACAAAATGGCAGCAATATCGCCAGGCTTCAAAGCTGGAGAACTGAACGTTTTAACAGCAGTTGAGAGGCAGAGGTCCCTCACAATTCCAAGAGTGGTAGAGATCTTTCGCATATTTCAAATAAAATGAAAGGAAAAAATGTGAGTCATCCAGAAACTGGGAACTAGAAATCAGAGCCCAGGCTCTAAATTTTGATTAAGCATGAGACTACTCAAATGGAGCAAAATTACAAGTAGAGCCAAACGGGCATCCCGTTATCTTTGTCAGTCTGCTATATGAAAGTGTTATTTGAGTTGTGGTTTCTTTAGATATGACATGACCAAACCCCTCTCTTATTTAGCACTGTTTCCTTACATTTTTATAAAATCATACCAAATGTGTACAGTACTAATTTTGATTCCTTTAGAAGGTCTTTCTGTCTTGGGGAGCTCATAGGAATGATAATTTCCATAGGTAAAGGTAGAACTTGCATATTGGCATTGCCAGTTTCAATCTGGTCCAGGTCAGACTTCTATTACTGAGAGCTAAAATGTCATACATGCCTGTGAAAAAATATTTGGAAATCCTATTTCTGTTTGACAGTGGGAAGTGCTTGAGTACACATCACAAAGCAGCTGTAACAATTGACTCTACTTGCACCTGTCTTTGCTTTCAGATATCTCAGTTCCCTCGGATGATCAAGCTGCCATCTTTCATGTGATTTCACTTAAAATAATACAAGAATATTTTCAGTTTTGATTTATCCAGAGAAGCATCAAAGCAAGCTGTAAAAATTGTGTCTGTATTCAGCAGTAGAACATTTTGTGACACATAGGACCAAAACTTAGAACCAACAAGGCAAAAAACCAGAAGACTAGCATATAGAATGAAAGGGTAATTTAAGGCTCTTTTCATGGTGACTTCCACAGATGTGGTATTTTCTTTTCTATTATTATCTCAAATCTGCCTCTGATTTTGAAAATCTCATTAATATGAAGAAACTGGATTTTCAGCAACTTCTGCATGGCTGCTTGACCAGTGCTCTGCAGTTCAGAATGAAAGATAGCAGGCATCAGTAATCACCATTGTGTAGTATATTTAAACTGTAGGCAGAACTGTGATGTGAATGGAGGCTAGGATTTAGCCTTAGCAAATAGTTTCATTGAAGAAAAAAAAGTGATGAAACAAAGCAATATTTATTCCTGGGTTGCAAAAAGAGGGCCGTTTGTGCCAAACAAAATGAGTACTTGAACAAGACATATTCAGACTCTAATGCATATGAATCGCTTTGTACGTGTTGCTTGATAGCACACCCGTGCATGATGTTGTTAGTGTCACTCTAGGCATGTTATGGATTTACTGTATTACATACAATGCAATTATTGATTTACATAAGTATTGCTATTTTTCTCCAAATGTAACAGATTTTAGCTTGAAAGGACTATAAACTGAGAGACTTGCTATAGTTTAAAATTGGCAGCTGGTCGGGAGATGAATGCCAGGCAAAGTGAGTGTACAGGAGGTTCCTGCTGTTTCCTCAGGGAAGCGTCCCTGGGTGAGACATCTGCTGTTCAAACTTCACCACACATTTTATCAGGTGACACTCTGTCGATACCTAATCCAAATTTCTTCTGTTGTAAAATGTTCTGGTTAAATGAAAATATAATATCTTTCCATTTTCTATTAAAAATGTCAAACCCACTGGATTTCCCCCCCAACATGTTTTATTAATGAATGCATCTTTTTATTGGTATTGCAAGTCTTATAAACAGTAACTTACTTTTCCATGCATATTCATAATTTTGTGGCATGAATCATAACATTCAAACCCATAAGTGCACATTCTGTTCCAAATACTTATGCTGCGTTCACTACATCAGTATCTGAACTCTCAGTTTATTTATTTGCACGATGGCTCTTTTAGGTAAAGTACAACTGAAGCAGGTTCAATATGGGACTTAGAAAGCTAAAATTGTCATCGCCCCCCCCCCCCCCCCCCCCCCCCCCAATGCCTAATGCTGAGAGATTTGCTTCCCACAGTATGCTCCAGAATCGCAAATGGGATTTCCTAAAGCATACGTGGGAGTTAGGCATCCTTCTTGTCTTCCACAGGCAGTGGCTCCGGCATTTTTTCTGTATGGCAGCACTGCTTCAGCAGAAGAGGTGAAGAATGTTCCCACCCAAAATAAGCTCTAGCCAGGAGATTAAATGACTCTTGAGAGGTGGGAAATGAGAGGCTGAATTCCCTCAGGAAGAGAAAGAAACTAAATCTGTGTTTCACACGTCCTGACAAGAGCCCTCACCACTGGACTATTGTATAAAGGGGGCACGTCCTCTCTCTGTACTTTAAAATAGCAGCTGCAGCTGCATTTGGTGAGGATCACTCTCCTGTCTGCATACCAGATGCACTCTTGGAACCAGATGGAGCCTTCCAGTCATCTTAGGTGGATGACCCTCTAGTTTCTGTGTTCCAGCCAGGCTTAAATACAAGATTGGTGACAAGCTGCTCAGTCCTATTAATTTGGAAACACCCTAAAATCACAAATGTAGACACCCGGAGAACCTTTAAAGCTAGAAAGTAACGTGCTCATGTGTTGCAGGCACCTTGAGGGTTAAGAAGCAGCTAAGCAGGATTTTTCAGCAACACTGTTTTTGAATTAGATGTCTCTGTTATCTCTGTGAGAACTGAGGAAGAAGGTGGCTAACTAAGGTCATGAAGGGAGTCTGTGGCAAGGCACAGTACTGGATCCAGAAAGCTTAGGTTCAGCTACTGGACTATTGTGTTATTTTAATTGCTTAACTATTAAAAATGTTTCTGTGGAAGAAGTATAGTTGCAAGAAGCAGTTGGTGATACATTCTACTCATTTTGGTGTGTTTTAGAAACACCGTTAGCATAAATCTTCTAGTGTGATTTGCACTTCACTTAATTTTATAAATATATAGACAAGCCTCAGTCTGCACATCAGAACCAGGAATGTTTTTGTATCAAGAACCTCAAATGAGAAAATCTGTAAATGAGTTGGCTGTTTTCTCATCTGTTCTGTGCCCCTCTTGCTGCCCCTTCTGCTGTCTAAGAGGAAACTGCTTTTTTTTCTTCCCTCTCCCAGGTTCTGTCTCACAACTGCTACTGCTTGACTGATGGATGGAGGGACACAGTAGAAAGAAACACAACCTTAAATCTGTAACAGTCAGCAAATAAGCATACCGTAGCAAAACACTTTAAGAGAAAAAAAAACAGCAGCTGAAATGGGAAAGCGATTTTACTCTATAAAAAATTTCTTCACTCTGATCATGTCAATTCTCTTTACAAAGCCTTCCACTTGCTTTAGATTGTATTTTGGGCATACCTCAGCTCCTCATCCTTAAGTCTTTCCTTAGCTCTAACCAAGGCCCACTCCTCAGTCTCTTATCATCTGCTCAGTGTGCTTGCTATTCTTATTTTTGAGGTTTTTTTTTTTCCCATGTCTCTTTCCAATTTCTTGAGTCGACTCACTCAGCCAACCTTTTCCAAGCCTTTTCTTAGTACATGTCTCACTACAGAATAGGAAGATACGTCACAAAGGCAAAAGCCAATATTTTCAGCTGTTGTTTATGAGAGTAGCTTTATTGACTTAATGGGCTAGCTGAGGATCTGATCCCTTCAATTAAAGCAAAAAAAAGCCCCTCTCCCTCTGTCCTCCCACAGTCTTCTCTGCTTTTTCTCTCAAGTAATTCACTGAGGATAGCCCTTGTATCACTTCCCTTGTCACACACAGAGCTCAAAACACTAAGCCCCCCAGCAAGTGATAGATAAATATCACTTAAGGCTTGCCCCCTTGACATTCTTTTCTGAATGAATCGTTTATAAAGTATAAAAAATGCTTGCTGAAAGAAACCTTATATGGATTCTAACTGTAGATTCTATATTATGAGTTCGATAGAACTAGAATGGGAAAGTATTGGATAACTTAACAAAATGTCCTCTTTTCTGCTGGGCACTACAAAATGTAATGTATATTACTTCACAGATTCCGTTTGCTACCTCTTGTCCTTCTTGGTGGTGAATTTATCTCTTCAGCCCTTCTTTTCTATCCACTTCCATACAACCTGATTGCTGACACTTGTATGTGAGGAATTGAATGAAAATAGAGGATTCATATTACTTTTACAACTCAAAAGCTTGGAAGCATTGACAGTGTATAAGACTTGTGGACCTTCTGAATAGTCTGTTCAGTGTGCTTGTGATGGGAGACAAAGCTCAGCTCAGATATGAAGGTGACAGGGAACAGTTTTATGGACCACACAACATGCAGCACATGGCTGACTTCAGTTACCTCTAAGCACCTCAAGTTCTGAACTCTTATGTCTGGGGAAATCACTTCAAACATATATTACCAATTTTATATTGCTTGATGGATTGAAGTAAATAAGGACAGATCCTCATGTCTACAGAAATCAAAATGATTAATTACTGACCTGATAATTAAGGCAAAATCAGGAAGAAAAAGATGGGATTTTTAGCCTTTGTGCAAGTAGATCTTTTTCCTGTTTCATCTGGATAACTAATACAGGGAGGGTCAAGTCACTCCCAGATCTAGGTTGATATTGCAGCTACATCTTTAGTGCTGATCAGGCAGTTTGCCCAAATTATTGCTAATAAGACAATGGATAATCTTCTCTTCTTCAGATTATTAATGTTTAGATGATAACTAGAATATCTCCCTCAATAACACAGGGCTTCATGAAATATTCAAATCCCTTTCAAAATGGTACTGCTTGTTACATTAAAATAAAATAATTTTAATGATGATAATGTCACTTTTCTAGCTTAAACATTCAACTCCTCAACCAATAAAACACCCATATGATCATTTTAAGAGTAAGATTACTTAACCTAAGGCTTTTTAGGTGTTTGCAACACTATTCTTTTAGCACTGTTCTCAAATAGATTATGTGGTTTTTATCAAACACACACCCACTCTCACCATCTGCTGGAAATTTATAAAAAGTATAAGAATGTTAAGGTAGATTTCCTCCATTTATAAAAACTGGGAGAATTTAAATCAAGAAAAAAGAGAGCTTAAGACGGCTGTTTCAGTTCTGAGGGTTTCTTTCATTTAGTAAGATGTTGATAACCATCTGAAGCTACAATGGCATGTAATACTGACCCCAACCAACAGCAAGTTGGAAAGGGTTAGTGAAAGACATGATGGCCTTCCCAGCTGTGACCCCACTGCAGAGCAAAAACTGCCACTGTAAAAGATGTCAGCTCACTTTTAAGGAAGTGGTAGGTGCTTCTGACCAGGATGACAGAATGGTTGAGGTTTGGAAATCATCTAGTCCAACCCCCCTGCTGAAAGCTAGGTCAATTACAGCAGGTTGCTCAGGGCCTTGTCAAATTGAGCTTTGAATATCTTCAAGGACGGAGGCTCCATGACTTCTCCAGGCAATCTGGCCCAGTGTTTGACTATCCTCAAGGTAAGTGTTTAAACAGAATATCCTGTATTTCAGTTTGTGCCCATTGCCTCTGTCCTTTCACTGGATACCACTGAGAAGACTGTGGCTCCATCGTCTTTATTCCCCCTCATCAAACATTTATACACATTGATAAGACCTGTCTGCTCACCCATGCCCTGGCTTTATCTTCTCCAGGCTAAACAGTCCCAGCAGTCTTGACATATATCAGATGCTCCTGTCCCTTAATATCTTTGTGGCCCTTCACTGGACTTGCTTCAGTATGCCCATGTCTCGTTTGTATTGGGGAGCCTGGAACTGGACACAGAACTCCAGATTCCTCACCGATGCCACGTAAAGGGCAAGGATCATCTCTGTCAACTTGCTGACAAGCTCTTCCTAATGCAGCCCAGCATGCTGTTGACCTTCCTTGTCACAAGAATGCATTGCTGGCTCATGGTCAGCTTGTTGTTCACCAGGGCCACCAGGGCGCTTTCTGCAAAGCTGCTTTCTAGCCAGTTGTCCCCCTGTCTGTACTAGTGTGTGGCATTGTTCTTGTCTAGGAGCAGAACTTTGCACTTCCCATTGTTGAACTTCACAAGGTTTCTGTCAGACCATTCCTGTAGCTTCTCAGGGTTCCTCTGAAAAGCAGCACACCTTTCTGGCATATCAACCAGTTCTCATCTGCAAACTTGCTCAAGGTTTGAGCACCTCTGCCCCATCATCCAGGTCATTAATGAAGATTTTAAGCAGTATTGGCCCCTGTAATGACCCCTTGGGTATGCCACTAGTGACTGCTCTCCAGCTGACCTTTGTAATGCTGATCACATCCCTTCAAGCCCAGCAATAAAGCCAGTTTTCAATCCACCTCACTGACCACTTCAGTCAGTCAATGAGGATGTTATGGAAAACAGTGTCAAAAGCTGCACTAGAGCTGAGATAAACGATATCCACTACTCTCTACTCATTCATTAAGCAAGTCATCTTATTGTATAAGGCTATTAGGTTGGTCAAGCATCAGTTCCCCTTCATAAATCCATGCTGACTACTCCCAGTCATCTTCTTGTCCTTAATATGTTTGGCAACAGCTTCCATGTGATTTGCTCCATGACCTTTCCATGGATTGAGGCAAGGCTGATCATCCTGTAGTTCCCCAGATCCTCCTTCTTACCTTTCTTGAAGATAGGAGTGACATTTTCTCCCTTCTAGTCCTCAGGAACCTCTGCCAATTGCCATGACCTTTCAAAGACAATCAAGAGTGGCCTTGCAATTACATCAGTCAGCTCCATTAGCACTCTTCGGTGCATCCCATCAGGACCCATAGAGTTGCGTACATCCAGCTTATTGAGGTGTTCCCCAACCTGATCCTCCTTTACAAAGAATAAGAAGTCCTCATTTAGCCAGAATTCCATGACTTGGGGTTATCGGTAGAGAGAGAAGCAGAGAAAGCACTGAGTACCTCTGCCTTTTCCATGTCCTTTGTTGTCAGGTCCCCTATCCCATTCCGCAGCAAGCTCATTTTTTTCCCTAGTCTCCCTTTTGCTGCTGTTAAACCTGAAGAAGCCTTTCTTGCTGCCCTTTGCATTCCTCACTAAATTCAACTCCAAGTGGGCTTTCACTTTCCTAACACTACGCCTGCATGCTCGGGGTCCCTATATGTCTCCTGTCATTGGTTCCACCTCTTATATGATATCTTTCTGCATTCCAGTTTTATCAGGAGCTCCTGGTTCATCTGTGGAGGCCTCATACATCTGACTGGTTGTTGGTCAGCCTGGCAAAGATGCTTTTTCCCTTTTTGGGCAGGTGGTCCCATCTCTTTCTAGAACTTCTCAATCCTCAGAGAGGATCCTGACAGTTGTACAAGCCAAATCCCTGCTGTCAACAACACCTGGGCAACCTGTTGTTGACTTCACACAGTGTGCTTCTCCTGAAGCCCCTCACTCTTTCCAGCAAGATTGAGGACAAACTACCTGGGCCCCAATGGTTTTGACACACAGTCACAGAGCCATGTAGTCACACTTGATATGCTCAGGGTCACCCTGGAATACCATTGGTGCCCATGCGGAAGAGCGGCAGAGGTAATAGCCCAAGGGTTGGACAAGGTTCAGCAGTCTCTGTAACATCCCAGATCTGAGCTTTTGGCAAGCAGCAAGCCTCTCTAGACAGCAGGTCAGGTAGGCGGACAAGGCCTTCATCCCCTGCAGCAGAGACTCTTCCAATTCCATTACTCAGTGACTTTCTCCTGGTGCCTCTGTGTGGCTCAGGGTCTGCAAGCTCAGATGTTTTGTTGGACATTGCTCCCAGCCTCTTGTCTGCTACCTGGGAAAGAAACCTATTCTGTAGTTACAGATGGAGCCGGAGACTTGCTTCTGGTGCCAGAAGTCACAGACTTCCTGGGTTTGCCATCACAGCACTCGCCGTTTCCCAGTCTAGTAAGGACAGATGTTGCCTGTCCCTCCCCAGTACAGGTTGGGGGTTGACAATCTTGTACCTGCAGGGTCTCAGGGAAAATCTGACCAATCTCTTTTTCCTCATCTCTGACAGTGTACATACAGTCTGCTGACCTCCCCTGACAGCTCCTTTACTTAGCAACAAACCACCACCACCATATACCTCCTGCAGGCAAGGACACCATCTCTCCCTTCTCCAACCTCTGCAGGAGGCCCTAGTCCTCCCCAGACCTGGAGATCTGCGTCCTCCTGGAGCTCTGAGTTGAGGCCTCTCATATGCCTGCACCCAGCAGGTGCTGGGGACCATGCCTTAGAGTGAACAAAAGCTTAGACATCCTTTCATCAAGAACAGCTGACAGAAGCTGCTAGAGCTTCCTTGAAGTGACAGTCCCCATGGAGCTACCCTTTCCTGGCAGCGGGAGACACCTTTAGTTTCTTCAAAGGATTCACAGAAGTCACTTACTGAACCCTGAAGTTGTTCCCAGAAGATCTACAAGATCTAGAAGCAGAGCCTGGAAACTGCTGTACAGTTTACTGTCTGTTGGCTGCCTCTGTTAGGTGCACTCAAGGTCATGGGATGTGCTCCTGGGATGTTGGGATAAGAACGGTGTGGGAAAACACACTGACAATTATGGGAAAATAAGAAGGGTGAAGCATAGGAGTCCTCTGCTTTTACCAGTACAGCGTCTGGGCTGGTCCCTGAAGAAAAGAGTGGTGTTAAGCTTCCTGCCTGCTCTAATGTGTAAAAGAGTAAGCAATGGTTCAGGAGATCAAAGACTGGGAGCTAGCAAGCAGCTACTATAAGATGAAGCGTTGATCTGGACAAATGTTTGTCTGGGTTTGAGAATATGCGTTTTAGTACCGTGAAAAGGGGGAGACCATAAGCAACAGATAGTGGTTCTGAGTTTTTCATAAAAGAAGGTGATCTGGTCAGTAACAGGATCTTAAGAGCTGAACTTTAGTTGTGCTTGGATACCTAAGCCAAAGAAGAGTCCCTCGGGATTTCTGTGTGACAACTTATGTGCTGGAAAATCCACTTGTAATATGGTCTGAGCAGCTTAATGTCTACATTTTACATAGGTTAGTTTACATCCATAAACAAAGTGAGCCTTCACATCGATCTACTAAGAATTGATCTAATCTGTGGTTTCAAAATACCCAGTGAATTGATCTCTAGATGCTGCAATGTTTAGTTTCCCAGTATCTTTATCCCTTTAGGGCTCCTCTTCAGAGATATAGTCCTTCCTATATTCATCCTGAAACAGTAAGCTGAATATTTTTTTTTTTTTAAATCCCTTCATTTCCTTGACATTTCTAGCAGATCACTTCTTACTTTTTTTCTCTCTCTTATTCATTCATATAAACATACACACTTTGCACACTTGTAAGATTCTGCTCTTCCTCTTGTGCAGCATGCATAGAACCTTAATTAACATATGAATACTTCAGTTTATGAATAACATACATTATTTAACATCAAAATCATGCCCCACAGTTGTTCTGTGCATGCAACACAAAAAGAGATATTGACTTTGATGGTCTCAGTAAAAATATAATGTAGATACCACTTGTTTACTTAAAAATGTCTTTTCAGTATGGACTAAGCAGTTCCAAACATTAATAATGAATATTTACCTAGAAAAAATTACAATGTAAGAACTCTATTGCCTGAAGGACAATATTAATTAGTAATAGTAGTCCATAACTTAGTTTCAGAAAATGCCTGCTGTCTTCTCTAAGTATGTATGGAGCATAATTACACTACCGTTGGTCAAATTAGGTCACTTCCTTTGAGGCTTTGTAAATATCCAGATGTTACCTTTTTCACCTATGCAGCTAAGACTATTTTAGGTATTTTATCCCTTGTTGCAAGCCTCCAGTAAAGACAGAGAATGATCTTTGGATCCTCTAGGGCGTATTCTGCCCTCTGTATGCCAGCTCTGATGTAGAGGGTGGGAACTGCACATTTGTATCTTAGAAGAGAATATAATCCCTAGGCACTGTGTTTTAAAATCAAGCAGTACATATTCATCCCATTTGGAAGCAGAATACATTTAAACTTGTAAAAAGATTGTTTACAGAAGCTGGCAGAAAGAGTAGGTAGTATTTATTTTAATTATTTATTCTTTCATTCATTTTCAAAGTGCTAATGAACACTTCCCCCCCCCCCCCCAAAAAAAAAAAAAAAAAAAGGACCTGTTTAAAAGCATAGATTGTTTAGGACAAAAGTAATATTGACAAAAATGGATCAATATTTTTTTGCTATTGTTGAGATCCTGTGAAGATAATTCTTTAGTACCCTACACTGTGTTGTGACTGTTGCCAGCATTTAAAACTCTCATAGGTAAACCTCCTGACTTCAGAATAACCCTTGCAGAGGTTGCCTTTGTGTGTGAGAACACCTGGCGTAATGAGGTCCACAAGTGTAAATTCTAGCGACTATATATGCAGGTGATAGTGTTCAAAACATATGTGTACAGCTGCTTTTGAGTACGCAAATAAAGGCTTTCCCATCTCAGACCCTCAACACTTCATGCATTTCAGGAGACCAGAACATAAATCCCATGAAATTAAAGGCTAAAAAAAGTCAGTCGGAAGAGAATGCTTAACTTCTTAGGGTATATGTTATGTCAGCAACAGGCATTTTAAAAAGGAACAGCCTTCTACAGAGACAAAAGTCACTTGCCGCTTGTTCTGAAGAAGAATATTTGCCTCTTCCCAGTGTGGGACTCTGCTAACAGCAAGAGATGGAGGAAACATATTTTTTCTAGTCATGCTGAAGTTTTCACTTTATTGGAAAATAAATTTTTTGTTACAACTCAAATATCCAGATACAATATATGGCACCTCATTACTGGGAAACTGATTTAGGGATAAAATTCTAACCGTTTTCTGAATTTGCATCAGCCTTTTAAAATATACTCTTGTAGTTTAATCTCCTCTTGTTACAGTTACATTTTCAGCATTCACAACCTTGTTCGTGTTTTATACAATGTCAGATAGCAAGTGTCAAGAGAAATTTAAAATTATGGTTCATTTACTCTAGTTAAACATAAGGAAGCAAAAGCAATTACCAGAGCAAAATGATGGAATTAAAGATTCTTCTTGCAACCTAGTTAGGTATTTAGTGTTTGATGAGTGTTGCAGAAGATAAATATATTTTTCAGAGAGGACTGTATCAATCTACAATCATGAATGAAAGCCACTGAACATGATTTAGATATCAAATATATGGTTTGCAAACAATTATCAGTCTTGGACCAGAAGGCTGGAGTTAGCTGAGAATATAATTCTTCTTTGTTCCTCAAAAGATTTTTTAAAGTGGTAAATAAGTCTTATAAAGCAATTGGGTATTTCTTACTGAAAATATTCTTAAACAAAGATTAAATTTTAAAAGAGATCCTGCAGATGTTCTATAGAAGATATATATGTATAATCCTACATAAACAGACTAAATGCATTCTTACTATGAGAATAGAATGTTAATTAGTTTAGTTTAACTACAATCTTACTACATGCTAGAAGTTCAAATTTAGTGGATTGGTGATTCATTTTGATTGATCATAAAAAGTGAGCATAGACTTATTGTTGTGGTGACTAGTCTAAACTGTATGCCATGTGCATCTGTAATTTAATCTGTGATTCATACTATATGGCACATTACACATAACAAAATCTTTTTAATTGTTAAATATAGAGAACTTGAATTAATCTAAGCCTTACTTACAAATATCAGATGCTCTACAAGAATGAGTTATAAATTCAGTCATAGAATCATAGAACGGTTTGGGCTGGAAGGGACTTTAAAGATCATCTAGTTCCAACACACTGCCATGGGTAGGGACACCTTCCACTAGACCAGGTTGCTCAAGGCCCCATCCAACCTGGCCTGGAACACTTCCAGGGATGGGGCATCCACAGCCTCTCTGGGCAACCGGTTCCAGTGCCTCACCATCCTCATAGTGAAGAATTTCTTCCTTACATCTAATCTAAATCTACCCTCTTTCAGTTTAAAGTCATTACCCCTTGTCCTATCACTATGTGCCCTTGTAAAAAGTCCCTCTCCAGCTTTCTTTAGGCCCCCTTTAGGTACTGGAAGGCTGCTAGAAGGTCTCCCCGAAGCCTTTTCTTCTCCAGGCTGAACAACCCCAACTCTCTCAGCCTGTCTTCATAGGAGAGGTGCTCCAGCCCTCTGATCATCTTTGTGGCCCTCCTCTGGACTCACTCCAATAGGTCATGTCCTTCTTATATTGGAGGCCCCAGCGCTGAATGCAGTACTCCAAGTGGGGTCTCACCAGAGTGGAGTAGAGGGGGAGAATCACCTCCCTTGACCTCCTGGTCATGCTTCTTTTGATGCAGCCCAGGATACAGTTGGCCTTCTGGGCTGCAAACACACATTGCTGAGTCTGTTGAGCTTCTCATCAACCAACACCCCCAAGTCCTTCTCCTCAAGGCTGCTCTCAATCCATTCTCCGCCCAGCCTGTATTTGTGCTTGGGATTGCCCCAACCCATGTGCAAGATGTTGCACTTGGCCTTGTTGAACTTCATGAAGTTTGCATGGGCCCACCTCTCAAGCCTATCAGGGTCACCCTGGATGGCACCCCTTCTGTCCAGCATGTCGACCGCACCACACAGCTTGGTGTCATCAGCAAACTTGCTGAGGGTGCACTCAATCCCACTGTCTATGTCACTGACAAAGATGTTGAACAGCACCGGTCCCAATATTGACCCTTGAGGAATGCCATTTGTCACTGGTCTCCACTTGAACATCTAGCTGTTGACTGCTACTCTTTGAGTGTGACCATCTAGCCAATTCCTTATCCACTGAGTGGTCCATCCATCAAATCCATGTCTTTCCAATTTAGAGACAAGGATGTCGTGTGGGACAGTGCCAAATGCTTTGCACAAACCCAGGTAGATAACGTCCATTGCTCTTCCCTTATCCACCAATGCTGTAACCTCATCATAGAAGGCCACCAAATTTGTCAGGCACAATTTGCCCTTAGTGAAGCCATGTTGGCTGTCACCAATCACCTACTTATTTTCCATGTGCCTGGGCATAGTTTCCAGGAGGATCTGCTCCATGATCTTGCCGGGCACAGAGGTGAGACTGACTGGCCTGTAGTTCCCGGGGTCTTCCTTTTTTCCCTTTTAAAAATGGGGGTTATGTTTCCCCTTTTCTAGTCAGTGGGAACTTCACCAGACTGCTATGACTTCTCAAATATGATGGCTAGTGGCTTAGCCACTTCATCTGCCAGTTCCCTCAGGCCCCACAGATGCATGTCATCAGGTCCCATGGACTTGTGCACCTTCCAGTTCCTTAGAGGGTCTAGAACCCCATCTTCTACAGTGGGCTGTTCTTCATTCTCCCAGTCTCTGCCTTCGCCTTCTGCGACTTGGGCGGTGTGGCTGGAGCACTTGCTGCTGAAGACTCAGGCAAAAAAGTCATTGAGTACCTCAGCCTTCTCCATATCCCAGGTAAGCAGGTCTCCCTTTTCCTTCCAGAGAGGGTCCACATATTGCCTAGTCTTCCTTTTATCACTGACATACCTGTAGAAGCTTTTCTTATTGCCCTTGACATCCCTGGCCAGATTTAATTCTGTCAGGACTTCAGCTTTCCTAACCTGATCCCTGGCTGCTCGGACAATTTCTCTGTATTCCTGCAAGGCTACCTGTCCTTGCTTCCACCCTCTGTAGGCTTCCTTTTTGTGTTTGAATTTGTCCAGGAGCTCCTTGTTCATCCATTCAGGCCTCCTGGTGGTTTTGCCTGACTTCCTCTCTGTTGGGATGCATCGTTCTTGAGCTTGGAGGAGGTGACGCTTGAATATTAAGCAGCTTTCTTGGGCCCCTCTTCCCTCCAGGGCTGTATCCCATGGTACTCTACCGAGCAGGTCCTTGAAGAGGCCAAAGTCTGCTCTCCTGAAGTCCAGGGTAGTGAGCTTGCTTTATGTCCTCCTCACTGCCCTAAGGATCTTGAAGTCCACCATTTCATAGTCACTGCAGCCAAGGCTGCCCTTGAGCTTCACATTCCCCACCAGTCCCTCCTTGTTGGTGAGAACAAGGTCCAGCATAGGACCTCTCCTTCCTGGCTTCTCTATCACTTGGAGAAGGAAGTTATCATCAACACATTCCAGGAACCTCCTGGATCACTTATGCCCTGCCATGTTGTCCCTCCAACAGGTATCGGGGTGGTTGAAGTGCCCCATGAGGACCAGGGCTTGTGAACATGAGGCTGCTCCTATCTGTCTATAGAGGGCCTCATCCTCTCGGTCTTCCTGGTCGGGTGGCCTGTAGCATGCCCCCACTATAATGTCACCTGTCCGTGCCCTCCCTTTAATTCTGACCCATAGGCTCTCGGTCGGCTCCTCATCCATCCCCAGGTCATTGACATAGAGGGCAACACCCCCTCGTCATCTCCTCTGCCTGTCCTTCCTAAAGAGCCTGTATCCTTCCATTCCAACACTCCAGTCACAGCAGCCATCCCACCATGTCTCCGTGGCGCCAATAAGATTGTAGCCCTGCAGGCATGCACATGTCTCTAACTCCTCTTGTTTATTCCCCATGCCACATGCATTTGCCTAGAGGCATTTAAGCTGGGCCCCGATGAAGATGACTTACTGGCTGGAGTGGCTACAATTCCTTTGTGCTGCTGTTCAGGTGCTCTCCAGCTGACCCATGATTGCTCTCCAGGCTCTGGGCATCTATTGCTGGCTCTGGTATCAAACTGCTAGGAGTGGGATGGATTGAGGTTCCCCTCCCCTTTTAAACCTTTAGTTTAAAGCCCACTTCACCAGCTTGGCAAGCCTATGACCGAAGATGCTCTTCCCCTTCTCTGACAGATGGACCCCATCAGCTGCCAGCAGACCAGGTTCCTCAAAGTGAGTCCCATGGTCTAAGTAGCTGAACCCCTGGCTGTGGCACCAGTCCCGTAACCATTTCTTGACTTGCCAGATTCAACTGGCCCTTCCAAACCCCTTCCCTTTGAGTAGGAGGATTGATGAAAAAACTGCCTGTGTTCCAGAGTCACTTACCACTGCTCCCAGGGCTCTGTAATCCTTTTTGATACTCCTCAGACTGCTCCCGGCGGTATGACTGGTGCCCACGTGAAACAACAGCGGCGGATAACAGTCGGTGGGCCATATGAGGCTTGGTAGTCTCTTGGTGATGTCCCTGATACGAGCCCCCAGTAAGCAGCACACCTCTCTAGAGTGCGTCAGGTCAGCAGATGGGTGCCTCCGTACCACTCAGAAGAGAGTCTCCTACTACTATCACCCGTCACCTTTTCTTAGTTGCACTGATTGTTATATGGGGAGCAGATTGGGCTGCCTTACTCAGCTCCAGCATCTCTCCTGATGTGATGGGTCTTTCCTCTTCAGTCTGCAGAGCAGTGAAGTGGTTCTGCAAGGGCACCTCAGGCTTCGGGGGAAGTCTCTTCCTCCTGCTGGTCCTTGCCACTGCAAGCTTCCATTCTTCTGCGTTATTGGCCCCCCTCCCTTCCGTGTGTGCCAGTGGGGGAGTTTTTGACTGTTTGGGTGTGGGTCCACTTCAGACTGCAATTGGAACCAGCTATTTAACTCCTTCCCGGCCTCCCTGATGTTATGCAGCCTTCTCACCACCTCCTGCAGCTCAGCCACCTGCTGCAGGAGGTCCTCCACCCGGGCACACCTTTTGCAGGTGTCATTATTTTGACATGGCTTACTGTAGTAACAGTTAACTGTATTCAGTTTAGGTTTACTGTGAGGTTATAGCAAGGCAAATAGTTGTGCTGCCCTGGAAAAAAGCATTGCAGAAGAACAGAGCCTCATCATTAAAATTCAGAAAGACTGGGATGGTAGGGGAGGAGAATGATTTCCTGAAGGTTTTTGTTTTTTTCTGAGTATAGCATGTTTCCTTCTACCAGTTTCTTTTGGGCTTATTTTTCTATGCCACTGACATTTGCAGGCAGAAGGAAGAACTGGACTTAACCCCTGCTCCCTGCTCGCCTGTCCAGCTGTAACACAAGAAAGATCCACATTAATGTGAAGAAATTCAAAGGACCTTGTTCTCCTTACTGCCCTTTTTGTAACATATTCCAGCTAGTGCCCGCTGTCCTACCACAGTATGGGGAAGCAACCAGAGTCAGGTCTCCACATGCTCCCCGTTCTACCCTTGCTGTGTGCCACCAGCAGGGTATTTCACGTTCAACCTCCATTATTTGGGTCTGGAGAAGGGTAGGCTACTTCCCATGGTGTTCTTATGAAGCAGAAGACCTCTTAGGAGTCAACATGTTTTGACCCAGTTCGGGGGAGGATATACATATGGAAATTTTAATGTTAGAATTCTTTTATAACAATTAGAATAAGTTCTCTCTAGATGCACCACAAAATTAAGAGCAAGTGATACACTGGTTAGAGTGTGTTGGGTAGTTGGGTATTTATGATAAGTTTATAATATATTTGAGAAAAATAATACATGTGTAAAGACTTCTTTTTTCTAGGTATGGAACTGACATGCAAATATTTTTCAGGTTCCTCCTTTTTTTAATATGTTTAAATTTATTTTAAATAGCAGCCGAAGCAAACAAGTTTTTACTCCTTTTATTTGCCCATATAGGGACACAGTTCTTTTTGCAGTGGGTTGTTACAACTCCTCATATCACTGAAGTCTATTCAAGCACGCGTAAGGGTACTTCTGCTCCATCTCTGAATGTCTCCCTGTTTTTAGATGTAACAAAAAGGTATAGAGAGTTTCTTAATATTTTGAAAGATCTAACTGCAGAGAAAGGCAATATCATTTTGAAATAGTGTGATAGTCATATTCTTACCTGTGTAACCAATTTATGTTCTTTCAAGATTTGAGATATAATTCAGTTTCTAATCTTGTAACTTGCAGTCGTGTTTTAAATCTAATCTTTGTTTTTCTTTTAAAGACACGAAAAATTATGACGAACTACTTATACATATAGAATAGTAAAAGAAAGGGAGTCAAATGATAAAGACAGGGAAACATGACAGACCCAAAGCATTATAAGTTCTGAGTTGCATTAAATACAGATAGCAGTATTATAAAAGTTGTATCACTGATTAGAAAGTGCTTTGTAGCCACTACCATCTGCCTGTATTGTTGTTGTTCATAAGGTTTAGTATTTTTTTCTGGGGCCTAGCCAGCATGCTTGTGTTTAATAATCTGCTGTCCTTTTATACTTTACTCAGCAATCATTCACATTCTGCTGCAATACCAGCAAAACTTTAAACAACTACTTCTCATGTTTAATTCATGTTGGGGTTATTCTCGGATGGTCTTAGAATGCACCCATTCACTACAATCTTCTTAAAATAGCCCTTGGATACACAAACTTACAGACTCTTTGCTCATTTTCCCAGAAGGAAGCCTTCCACTGTACTGTATTTCCACTGCACATAATGCAAATTAGGAAAAAAGGGGAAAAAAAAAGAGAGACCAGGTTCCCATGCAGATGTTCTGCACCTCTTTTCCATGGCCTTCAAAATTAGTCCTCTAGCTAGTGTACAGTGAAATGTATATTTAAGAGAAACAAAGCTGTTCTTTTTTGTAAGAAATAAGAATAACAACAAAATATTTCCCACCTCCTGTTGTTATACTAACATAAATCCGCTGGTATAGATTAGTCTTTTCTGGGGCCAGTAAAGACATGTAAAAACTACAGACTATTTTCTCCTCAACAGAGTTTTGCTATGTTTGTTAAGATTAGGTAAAAAGCACCTTTCTATTCCTCCCTTTCCTACTACTGAATTCAATCATGCACAACAGATTATCAGATTAGGGCCTGAAGATTTTTCTAAGATTCACCTAATTTTTTTCAGTAAGTCTGATCAATGAAATAAAGAGGAGTTTGGTACCTAATTCTTATCTGTGAAATAAGAAAATTCCCAGGAGTTGTATGTATAGGACATACACTTCCTCGTATGGAAAACTATTTCTATGGAAGCAAGTGCGGTACTGCAGAATGTCTGGCACCAAGAACCTCTGACAGAAAACAGTAATGAAAGCTCAGATCCATTTTACACTTTCAGCTTTGTGACTCTGTGATTGTATTTAATAGAAGTTGGGAAGATCACTATCCGTGCAAACACTTTGAATATTTAGAATATAGCATGGAGGTGTTCTGTGTCTTTGCTATAAAACATACATATATACGAAAGACAAGTTCAACGGTCCATGAAATGATGCGCTAATCTCAAGAATTGACATGTGATTTGGGCCGTATTTTCATCTTCATGCACCTGCAATTGTAAAAGCAATTTCACCCTGCATGTAAAGTAAACCTACAAAATATATACATTTCAGTTACAGCCAGAAAAGTCTTACAGAAAAATCACTTTTTTCATTTTGAGGAAAATTGACACAATTCTTGCAAAATAACTTCTATAGCTTACGTTAACTTTGTTTCATTTTATTTCCTCTCTGTGATTGCTGATTATTGCTTTATGTTAGCAATATGAAACTGTTGGGATATTCAGTCCTTCCTGTTTCATAGATTTTTTTTTTAGTAAATTCCTGAATAAGTTTGTAGATTTTAAAAAATAATTTAAAAATATATAAAACAAATATTTAAATATAAACACTACCTAATATAACAGCATATATGTAAAAATCAGATAGAACTAAATGTCTTCTGTGCTATTCTTCCAACGATCTGATGTTGTAGTAACGGCATTGTTTACTTCCCAAAGTGTTTGAGATTTATGTTGGTTAAAAATTTATATAGATTCATTTACTATCTAGAAATAGTTCTTTGAAATGATGCAATTTGAAATTACTGAAAAAGAGGTTTAGAAGGGTGGAAAATGAGAAAAGAAAACTGAAAAACTTTTGGAGAAATAACTAGATTTGCATATCTCAGGGCATACACCAGTCTCACTGGAATTAGGGAGGATTTTCCATGCTGGCAAATAATTTTATCACGTTCTACCACAGGATTTCTTAGACCTGTCCTGAAGCACTTGGAAGTCTTCATGGTCAGAATCAGAACAGTGGACTAAACCTGGTCTGGGCACCTGATATTTCTAGCAAACGCTATAATGTTCCCATGGATAGCCTTGTTTTAGGAACAACTGCTACACAGCAAGGGTTCAGACTTGATAAAGGCATTGAACTGGCTCTTGTTAGGTGTATGCCGATTATAGATTTCTGTCAAAAAAATTTTCACTACTGTTCCACCAGCAGCAGCAGCAAGAGTAAAAACACTACTACAGTTACAAATGCAGTATTTCCTCGCTGTTAATAGCAACCTTGCTCTGAGCTATACCATGGTTAAAGTGTCAAAAACTGTCACAACCTAGGCTATAGTAATGATGCAATTAATAACGTTGCAGCGATCTTTGCAGTGACGGGAAAGTATCCCCATAGATCTGTGGTGTAGGCAAGACCCATAAAACCCTGGAAAAAGAATGGAAAGAACTCTGTTGTAGGCATCAGAATTTGTTGACATTCAAAACAATGCACTCATCTGAGTATTACATACAGAGGTTAATATTATTTATGTAAGAAAATGAAGAGTTTCTATGTAGAGAAATGCTAGATTTACTGACTTGGCCCATTTATGACATGAATAAGGCAAGTTCCTATGGAAAAAGCAGTATGTGATTGGAGTTTCAGACTGTAATTAATGCTGTTAAAATGTTCTTCTAACTTTATGAAAGGGATTTTTGTCTATTTTTCCTAAATGTATCTGAATTCCTCTTAAAATACAAACACAATAAAATCCAGAGGATGAAAAGCAGAAACCTGAAAACCAGATTTTATCTCAGAAGTCTGTATTTGTTTGGTTTGTTTATTTTCACTGAAAGCTCAAACACTTTAGGAGATGTTCAGGCAAGAAATGAAGGCATGGACAGCTATTGAGTTTACAACAGCGGTGTACCTTCCTGTTCTCTTTTCTGCCCCTTGTACCCAAGAGTTGTGGATACTTGTGTCCTGCACATTGCCTCTGGCCTTAGGGTGTTGAAGTCATGTGCTGGATGTGCAGATATTATCAGGAGAAGACCTTCCTTTTGCCTCTTATTCAGCTTTTCTGCCTGCTCTTAGGAATTCCCAGCAATGTCCTTCCACTGCCTGGGAAAACTTATTGAGGATTTTCAGTGACTTTGGTTGACTGTCAGAATTGTCTTTATTAATGCAAGAAAGGAAAGGGAAGTGGTGATTTTTTTTTTTTCCTTTTTACCATTTTATATGTCAGCTAAAACTAAATTAAATTAAGCAGGACATAGGGGTGGCACTTCTACAGCCTGAGGAGTTTCTCCCTGCCAGATATCATAAGCCAGCTGCAAAGAAAGAGAATCCACAGAGTTTTTTGCAATTGAAAGTGCTAGCCACTCCATATCTAGATTATTTGTAAGGTTCACCTATACTGCATGTCTGGTATCTTTTCCTTATGAGAAGAGTAAACTGGTGTTGCTTGGTTGAAATTAGTGTTATAAGTTGAAGTCTAATAGATGAAAATGCGGCCCTTGATGCATGATACTTGAAACTAACCACAAGAGAAAAAAGAATTGAAAATCAGTGCTTATAAGAAAGCATCAAAAATCAGAATTAATGGGTATAAATGTACCTAACTGTCACCTTCATATAATACAGTGGCTCCAGCTTCTGCTATTCTGTCAAGATGGCATACTAACCTGTGAGAAGTTGTCTTGGGGAATATAAACAGTGGAGGGTTGCAAAGGGCTGCTAACTGGTTGCCCCTTTTACGATCAGTTTCTGGAAAGCCGTTTCTTGTCATCTCTTGATGCATTTCTGACAAAATTCTCTACGGGGTACCTTCTGTTACAGGTAAAATGTATCATGTTTATTACTTCATGCAGTCCTTCTATGGCATTTATTCTGCACTCATATGAAAGTGTTTTCAGCACTGAGAGGGAACAGTAGATAACATTAAAATTTATATCAGAAGAGTGAATAGTATTTAAATAACTCTATACTTATAGTTAACTAAATAAAAGCTTTTGAATGTTATGGGCCAGTTGTTTAGCTGGTGTAAACTGGCTTCTGCTTCTCACCAGCCAAGCATCTGACCCATTGTGCTCAGGCTGGTTAATGCAGCAGCAGGGAAATGCAGATTTATATGTCAATTGCGAATAATTCAAGTGGATAGATGACTCAGAAGGACAATGCAACAGCCCTGTATAGCTATTAATAAGGCTCCTTCAGTTGATCATCTCTGAAAGAGTTAGAAACATGTTACTTTCATGTGAAGAGCTCTTGACTCTTAACAGCCAAGAGCACTTCACATGAAATGTGAATGCATGTTGAATGTTTATTCTTTCATTAAATCATTCTTTGCTATTATCAAACCAATGCATTGTTATGGGATTTCCTTTTACTTTCAGCTATTTCTAGGTTTCAATACAAGTGTGGTTTGCTGTTAGTACTTGACTAATTATACTATTGTTGGTGTATTAGTTTAATCTAAGCCTGTCACCTTGGCTTTCTGTTGTCATGCACCCCATTCATTCAACAGAGTCTTCAATGGATTGGGCAAAATAACAGATGTTGAAACTATCTCATTACTGTTTTAAAAATGTCTGTGGAATGAATTATAATCTAATGGAATCTCAGAGAGCACTCGTTCAAGGAGCTGCTTATGTTCACCATAATGAAATGTAAATAAGGTTTTGAGCAATAAAAACTTCACAAATGTACAATAATTGTTGTTTGCTTGAGAGGTTTTTGGGGGGCAAGGAGGTGTTTCAAATCAAAATAATGGCAGTCAGGGTTTTTAACTTGACCTTCAGGTAGAGAAAATAAGTGTTTTGCTTGGTTTCTGTGGATGTTGCACTCTCTTAGACTGAAAAGCTCTGTAATTGAACTGAAATGCCAATTATTTTATATTTAAAAGTATGACATTGTGCAAAATCCTACCCTTTCTCCAGTAGGCTTTTTAATTTTAGATCATTACATTTCTGCTACTGATTTTTATCCCTCTGTTAGTAGCAGTGGTGGAATGCCACATATAGATGAGGCATGTTTATTTCAAATACCAAAGGTGAAACACAACAAGAGACTTGAGTTCTTAAAAATTAAATACCACCACTGTATTCCAAATCAGCTACCTTCTAATTATCAGCTTAGGCAGGGAAACAATTCAGAAACGCTACTTTTTCACTTAGCTTTGATACTAAAAACTCAGTAGCAGTACTTCATCACTCACCTTTAAAGATTTCCAGGTGCTGAAACTGAAGGGCTGAACAAAAGAAAGAACACAAATCACCACTTCCCACTTCTTTAACATTGTGCTACAGCACTGCTTTCCTTCTTGCCCAGTTCTTCTGTGGGGGGCATTTCTGAGCTGCATGATTCTTGCATTCCTGTATGCACAGTATTCTTTTCAACAGAATTATTAAAAAGAAAAACAACAACAACAAAATAGTACTGACTCCTTGAATTTCATATCATGCCTAACACATTGAGCCAGGTTTAAACCAGCAGGCAATGTAGCTCTATTGATACTGACTCCAAGGGTGCAAAAGACCAAACAGGGATATTCAATAATTGCATTAATGTATGCAGCCTCTTTGGTTTCCTGGTAAAGCCTCTGAATGGTCTACTCCTATACATCTTTCCAACTACTGTTGCTTAATTACTGAATTGAAATCCAAGAGCACACAGAGAAAAGAGGGAATATTTCCAGTTTTCTGTTAAATACTGGTCGGTATGTGGAGTCATTTCCTCACCAACACATGTCTGTCTAACAGCGTGGACACAGAATTGGTATTTGGCAGGGTTAAGTTGGAGAGCAGTGCAATGATAAAGATGCCTGACAAACTGGATTTGTAGAAATGTAAGTGTGTGCATGAGTTACCATTGTCTAAAGTTAGCCTCTTCTCTAGGGAAAATATTATTGTCCTTATTGTCTAATATAGCAAGCCCAGGCTAACATATTATTTCGATTACTAACAGGGATGCCATGTTACAATTTTACCTTTCTTATTCCACTTAGAAATCTTCTCTGAGTGAAATTTGTGTGGGATTTGCTGAGGCCCAGAAACCAAGTCAAAGCAGTGTCTCTGAACAAACTGCTTGGACATGACAGACAAGTAACCACAAGGCAGGAACAGAATGACTGTGAAGGTGCTCGTGAAAGTATCAGATACTTTATGCAAACGTTGCTTGATGTGGACGCCTAGACTTCTTCTCTGCCTCTTCCAGAATAAAAAATGAGCCTTAGTAGTAATAACTGTGCTTGAAATGTGGTTCTGTATTTGAAAGATTAGGTGTTCTCACCATTGCTATCAACAGTATAGCTGAAACCAGAATATCAATGGCATTAAATATTCCTCATGGAGATGCAGCCTAAATTTCAGATAAGAATGACACCCATGCTACTGGAGTATTACTATTTATCGGAATATGTTAGCCTGAGACATAGCTGAGGCTCCCGCTGTTATACTTCTGTGGCAATGGCACCTAGATAAAAAGGACTGATTCTGGCAGCTAAATGCACATAATGTTGTAAGTTAAAGTAGCATGTGACACCAGTAAATACTGGGCACAAATCTTTCTGCTGTGATAGTACTGTTGACATGCAAATACAATGAGACATATGTTTTGTTTTGATTTTTCTTTTAAATACAAATCAAACATTGCAAACCTTTTAAAAATGTATGCTCATGAAAGCAGAGAGTAATGAAATAGAATATGAGCATAGTTATGGTAAATCATTGTATAATATGCAATAGTTTCAAGCTACTCACATGCCACTTCACCATAACTGTTGCAGTGTAATGAAATGGTCCACAAATGATTAATATTCTTAAGTGCTTTCCTTTTTCTCTTAAGTGCTTCCAGACAGAAAAAAGAAATATATTGCATTATCAGTGTTTGTGTGTAGTTAGTGTCACAGTGTGTATTGATTTTTACCTCCTGTAACAAATGCACATTAGGAGGTTTTATCTGTGTATGATAAACAAATTGGGGAATGTATCTTGAGCTACAACTGTAGCTGGTATAAATGGTGGTAGCACCGTTGGCTTCATTTGAATTATGCTTATTTACATAGGTTGAGTATGTGGCCCTTGTCTTCCAAGTGAACTGAGAATATTCAGTACAAGTAATATTTTATCTCCCTGTCATTTAGATGTCTCTGGGGACTCTGCTTCTGTTCTACTCCCATGACTTTCACTTGCATTTCTAATGATTAAAAATACTTTATCTGAAATGAAGAATCAACAGAATATTTGGAATGTGTTCGCTTTTTAAAAGTGTCTGTAACTCATTTTATTATTGTACTTTTCTATGTAGGTAACATTAGAGAGGGTCAAGGTTATATGAAATTACCTGAAGTCTAAAAACATGGTATGTCTTTCATAGCAACCCTTCACTTGGTTCCAGTCTATAGGTAGGCCCTGTACTTTCAGCACTGCTAATATGCAGATGTTAAATATTAGCATGGTAAAACATCAGAGTTCTGCTAAAACTACTGTCTCCACAGTTACTGCAACTGAGCTCCAGTGTGGAGAGCATCACTTAAGCTTTGAGGGTGGCCTGAAGAAGTCAATTGTCAGTTCAAGAAACAAAAAGAAAATTTCTAATTCTTACGACTGTTATGAGGAGCTTGAAACTGATCTGAAATATTTTCAAAGAGAGAGAGAGATTCAAAACCCAAAACTTGTACTTTTGGGGAGAAGGAGCAGGAGGGTGAATGAAAAAAAGGAAAACTCATGATAATTAAGCCAAATCTTAGCAAGGCTGAAGCGTCTTCCTTATGCTGCTTTTTCTGCATTTGTTCTCACCATAGATTCACAAAGAATTGGAAAAAGAATCAGGAAAATTCTGGCAGAGAAAATATAGCGAAGAAGCAAGCCAGTCTTGGCAGATTTCAGTTAGCAGTAGGAATGTGGAATTCTTGTCGGTGCCCTCTCATTAGGTAATGGTGTCTTTTCCAAGTGAAGAGACTGAAAAAAAGTCCTGCTACTATTGCTGTGGAAAAGAAAGAGGGAAGTCTTTGCCATGACACTAAAATTCCATTCATAAGCACACTTTTTGGTTGATTAAAGGTCCTCATTTCATTGTGAAAGAGTAAAAAATATTGAATAGCATTGGTAAATGAAGTAATAAGTTTTAAAGATTTAGAATTGGTTTTATGTATGCGCACGGTTATTTCATGAAAGCAATTGCTGGGAATCTGTTTAGAGAATGAATGGAAAATCCTCCAATTTACAAGAGACCTCTCTGAAGAGCAGTTTTGGAGACCAACAGGTCTGAAAGGATAGCAGAAGAAAAGGGCAGAAGGTGAGTTTGCAAATGGGCTTATGAAGAAATAGTTTTCTCAAGATGCATTTTTGGACCATGAAGGAGACCTGCTTTCCTTTACAGTGAAAGGAGACAGAAAAGGCCCCGGTAATGAGTCAAGGGAAGGCTAAACCAGGGATGCTTATGTTGGAGAATATGTCAGGAAGCTCCTGTTTCTCAATGCAAATGTTGAAAGACTGGTTTAGATACTGTCCAAAACTTGCAAAGGTACAAAAAATATTCAGCTAGGCAGGTATTCTAAAGTCTTATGGAACAAATCAAGTGAAATGAGTATACATCACATTGGCCAAGAGCCAAATGTCACTCACAGATATACTCCTGGAGAAAAATGAATCAAAATTAAGAAGGCATATATTTGCCTAGGTGACTAAAAATGGAAAATGCTTAGTTTTGTAAATCTTCTTTGTCATATAATGGAAGTAATGTTGAGTGGAAGTTCCTCTGCTAGAAAGTGCTAGTTGGTCAAATGTCTGAAGTGAAAGCTGTAGCCAGGCTTAGAAATGTCCATTGTCTATGCTGTTTTGGAGATTAATCTGGGAAGGAAAACAGGAAGCCCCTTCATCTAGTCCAATGTCAGAGATTTTGAATGATAATATCACTTCATTGTGAGCATAAATTGAAAATGCTTTTTTTCTCGAAAACTTAAAATTGCTTAAGTAATTCCCAGAATTGTTTTTATAAATTGTTCTAAGCAACACAGATACTGTAAAATATTTTTTAACAGAAGATGGCAAAAATATTGCCACCCTACAGTGCTAAAGCAGAGAAGCACAGAGAAGTTACAAATGGTCAACTGTATCACAAACTACATGTAACAATGCACTGTCAGACCTAGCATTCGCAATCCTTAATGGAAATGCCACTATGTGTTTTCTTCTGTCATACCATGACGAGCCTTTGAATTGACAGAGCAATGAGTGCAACATTGTCTAAAGATTAAATGCAATCTGATTTTCATGCACAATCAGATAATTTTGTTGATATTGTGCCCAACAATGTTCTATCAAAAGGAAGAAGAGATCTAAAACAAGCTTGGCAATGGAATGCAGTTATTTTCTATTACATTGGCACGAGAACTTTTTATTTTGGAGCTTTCAGAGATACATCGTACCGGAAGCTACTTTAAGAATACATGTTATTAGCCAAGAGCCAAAACCCTTAAAATGTTGTAATATAGCACTATACAATTAATATATCAAAGGTTATAAATAAATTTATATAAAATAGGGACTCAACAATATCCCACTATATATTCATGTTTTAAAACAAACATCCCACAATGCAGATGTGGCTATACGTGGTGAGCAAGGGTCAAAGTGAGACATGCACATAAACATCAGCTCACATATGAACTGATACACAGTCAAATTACACATCTGCAAGGATACTAATTCGGAGAGCATAGTTTGTATCTTTGTAGAGAAGCTGCAGTGTGTGTTACATTTAATTACTTTCCTTGTGGCTTTAAGTTGAGCAGGGTTTTTAACGTGTAGCTGGAGTAAGGAAGAGTTCATTCTTGCCTGTAGCTAATAGATGTTTGCAAAAAGACTTTTTTCCTTGAGTAGACCTTGTAGCAGTTAGCATATGAAACTAGCTTCTACTAAAAACCGTATGATAAAAGTTTGACTACTTAAGGACTTTTTCTAAAGCTCATGAAATTCGATAGAAACACAATTGATTTCAGTAACCTTTGAATCTGGGCTTATGCAAGAATGGCTACTACTCTATAATAGTATAATAATAGCTAAATAATCTCTAAAGAAAGTATAGTGCAGGTTTAGAAGTGTGCAATTTTTACAATTTTTTTTTCCTCTTGACGAGATCCTGACATTACTCAATATTAGATCAACAATGAGAGCTAACAAAGGTTTGAAAAGCCAAGGACTTGAAGTAATGGTCAATTTTTTATCGTAATTGATCAACCATTTGGCATTTTTGTTAGCATAAAAATATTGAGATGAGATAAATAAAGAAGTTTAACCCATAGATCAGTAACAGTTATAGAATATCTAACATGACTCTGAGCAAAGGCTTTATACATGGGGCAAACAAACTGCATGAGATGAAAAGGCAAAATCCTCTCTCTTTCTGTTTTATAGAAGGAATTTGGAGATTTTTTTCAGAAGTGGGTCTGGAATATTATGAGCAGAATAATATAACATCTGTATTAAGATGTTGTTGTTTCTTTCTGTGGAATAATCTGCAAACATGTTCATAGGTGGCATGAATTGTAACAGTCAAACTGGTAGAATTTGGTATTTTGCAAGCAATTAAACATAGTCACTGTTTCCTTCTGCTGTCCCAGAAGAAAATTCTAATTAATGTGTAAAAAAAGGTACCTGATCACATGAGTAGATCCTTCCCTTCTTATTTCCTCACTTTAAGTTTTTGTCTACATAAAAAAAAAAAAAAAAAAAAAAAAAAGAGATGTGGCACAGACCCAGAAGGAGCTCTGCAGCACATGTGAACAGTCTGTCGTGCCGAGGAGACAGGGCCAAATTCGTTCTTGCTGTAATTCCATTGAAGTCACTGGAGCTATTAATGGGGATGAATGTTGCCTTTTATCACTTTTGACTTTGTATGCTGTGAGAATTAGATTTCACAAATTTTTTGAGATTTCACTGGCTGGGCTAAAAATAATGCAGTGCACAATTTTTTTTTTCCCCTCTGATTAGTATGCTAAATGTAATGCACCTTTCAGTGAGGAAGATATTAGACTTGATAATATAATGTCTCCAGTAGCAGAATCTTTGGGAAAAGTAGTGATAGGCTATTTTCTATATGTAAAAATGGGTGAAATGAATACACTTGCTGGTTATTTAGAAAAACAGTCAAGAGTCTGGTTTATAAAATTGACCAGTGGCTGGGAACAGGTAATATCTAGCCGCTAAATCTCCTGACTGGAAATTGAACATACCCATTTTGCCCACCTTTTCACTTCAATGGGGTTTTAAAATGCCTGACCTTAAAAAGGGAAAGTGTATTCCTTTTGCAATGTATCCCATATATTCAGTAATTCAGAGTTTTCAAATGCAGCTTTTTAACTTCTAAAAAGCACCTGCAAAGTATACAACTATATCTTTGAGACTTTCTCAGCCTAGTTTGTATACCGATGTTTTAATACCTGTAAGCTGACACTCTTTGCAAATTTGAGAGGTCTTTTGCATTTCTTTTATTGAATTGAATGTTGTCATTGAAGGGAAGCTGTATAAAAGCCAGTGTTGTGGGGTTTAGTCTATAAAAAGCAATATTCTTCTTTGCTTTCTTTTGCTGAATATTCTTATCAATTCACAGAAGACTTAGCTGATTTCAGGAAGCAGATGCTGAGTCTTGGGAACAGATTTTTTCCAACATCAACATCTGGAAGTGTAGCTGTCTCCACTAGTGGTGAAACTGGTGGCTGTGCAAAAGCCTGCAGGGCTAATATCCTGGGTCAGGCTGCTTAGGGAATTGCTTGAAGTCTTTCTCAGGAATATTTCTTTGAGTTACTGCTGACTTCAAGGAATCTGTTTCTACCCTCCAACCCCCATTAAATATGATGATTAAAAAAAAAAGGCAAATAATTTTCTCAGTAAAAGAAAGATATTCCCAGGGAGCAAGATACTATTTTCTCTGGTTTATTTAAAGATCTCCCATAAATAAAATGACTTGAAGTCTGATGGATTGGTTCTGAGGGCCATTTACCATCTCATTGTTATTAATTTCTGCATTCCTTAGAGTTGTGATGATAACGATACAAGTGGCATTTCTGGTGAAAATAGTGAAACAGGGAAGCTCGTTATCATGAAGCATAAGTAACTGCTAGAAGTTAAATATCATTACAAAGGTCTTTGTATTCATAATCTTTGGATGACAAGTTTTGAGCAATAAATTTGAAAATTTTACTTAAATATTACTGTGCAGATTTTAGTGCTAGCCAGGAGTCCAACAAAGGACAAATCCTGGACAAAAGATGGTGTACTTTACACATTTGCAGTGGTTACACTGTCACCCTTGGGGAGTTCTATTATTTCACTAAAATTAGAGTGCTCTGATGTCTTGTATTAGTAGATTACAGGGACTGTATTGCCAGTGTCTGATTTGTTGATATATCTTCTGACAAATGTGCATGTGTTGATTTTTAACCTTTAAAGGGAATTACAGTACTTTAATTGTCATTGACGATAATGGCATGGGCAATATGGACTTCAGAGAAATGATGTGCTAAATCTTTCATGGCCATCGTTCTACCATCTTTGTGTTTTAGAAGTATAGTTTTATCATCTACATCTGAGGCCTCTGCCCCACTTCTGCCTACTGATTTCATTTTATCCCCCCAAAACACTACAAAGGTTGCGTTAGGCTCATTCCTGATACAATGACACTGTCTTCACAGTATGAAAGTTGGGAAGAATTTAAACTGTTCTTCAGAAATAAACAAACCTTTCCTAACTTTGATTTCTGTGTGTTTTATACTTTGATATATCAAGTCACTTCTTAGAAAGGAGGTTAATAACAAGGTTCTGAAGTTTCAGTGTCTGAACCTGCTGGTTTTGTAATCCTCACTCTGTCTCACTGCTTTTCTAATTATTATCTTCTTTATTATTATTATGGTATGTTTTCTCCATAAGAATAAACAGCCAGGGTTACAAATATAAAACAATGACAACTCTTTCCCAAACTGCTTATGTGTACACAGTACTTGAGACATTCAGAATGAGACTGATGAGCAAAAGTATCTTTGCAGAATTCTTATATTACAATGATAAAAGCTGAAGAATGTAACTTACAGGAACTGAGTTTACACCAATACAGCTATGATCAAACTGAAGACCTGCCAGCTTTAATTTCTTAATGAAAAAAATGTCTGTCATAGAGCTTTCATTTGCTTTGCTTAACATATAAACCTCTCCCATTAGGAAAACCTTAGCTTCAACATTCTGTTTCATTCAGCTGATTTTTTTTCTTGCATAAAGTATCTGCAAAGCAACGCTGTTCCATACCCTCAGGTAGTTGAAAGTTTCCTCAGCAAAAACAATCAGTTTCATGTGCAAAAAGACACACAATTCTTGTATGTGAAAAATTAACTGAACATAACGGCAGTGAAGCAGCCGTATGAATGTCTACAGGGGGTAGGCTGTGAAGTGGAAATAACCTCTAAGTGGCTTTTTGGAGCAATTGTATCATGTTGCCAAGTTTCTGTAAGACTCCATGATATTAATATTATTTGATTAATTGCCGCATAATGGATAAAAATTGCCAACCCTACTATGAGGTTGCAGTTAAAAAAATAATCTTTTATCATTGACAATAATTTTACTTTACCTTGATAACACCCTCTAGAAAGTTACTTAAATGAACATTCTTACAATATTATTACCATTGATGTGTCCTTTAAGAGTATGATTTCATTTGGAAATGGACGCTCTACACTGCATTTGACCTCAATGGTCCAATAGTACTTTTCCGTATTTCTAATTTTTGTGAATTCCTTGTATTAATTATTATGAGATGTAAAAGGGCATGCTGCATTTGTCTTCCATATGACATTCAACATTAAAGTGGCCAAAGGGTTATGGAGTCCATTGCTAGAATAATTGTCTGCTGGATTAGAGGGAAGAACAACAAAAACTAAGGCATTTGCACTACCAGCTGTTGTTTTATTTGCTGTGAGAGCACTAGCACAATGTATATTTTCTTCAAGCATACTTCTGAACGCATATGTTCTTTCTGTATCAAATCAGTGGTAAATCTCTTCTAGATATTTGTATGATTGCAATCTGTAACCTGCTAGCTGGACTCTTACTAAAATTCTTGTAAACAACGTGTTTCAAATCATGACTTAATTTAGAGACATTTATGAACCACTGTTTTTCTAGGTATTTCTTCGAGACTTCAGATTTTTTGTGAAGACATCTTTTCACTGCAGGAAAATTCAGTGAATGTAATAAAGTTTAAAGGTATTAAATAACATTTTCTATATCTTTCTGTAAAGTCTGATAGAACATGAGAGCTATATGAAAATAGAATACTCTATGTGATGATAACATTTTTGCTTTAATCTATATTTATCTACTAATAGCATCTAAATAAGTGCTAGTATTCTCTCCATAAGCAATTGCTAGAAGGCTTATGAAAATTTTTAGTAAATAGAGAAAGTCAGAAAGAGCCTCTGTTCCTACAAGAGGCTGCAAAAAAATTTCCAAGAACAGCCCACACAAATACTATACATGAACTTGTGTACTTCAGAAGGTTTACCCACAATGGATTGTACGTTATCATTGAGGTAAAGTATTCTTAAGTTTATTGTTCCATTTTTCTTTTAAGAAACGAAAACACTTATTTTTCTGTTTTTCTTCCTGACTTTGCAACCCAGATGTATTATTTGTGGAAAGTACTGTTTTAAGTATAATTTACACTTGAGGTGACACTAAGTCTAAATCTTACTGCAAAATGTTTGCATTAAATAAAGGGAAAGGATAATTTAAAAAAAAAAAACAAAACAACAAAAGAACCCAGAAAAACTGCTAAGAATATTAGTAAAAAACCAGTAAACCAGATCTGAGTTAAACACTTAACAACTCCCAAATCAAGTATTTTATATATTAGGCATCTCATTTAAAATATATGAAGAAGGTTAGCACCATTTCAATTTGCTCAGTGTTACTGGATATTAGGAAGGACAGAAAGAAAGCTCATAAAGTATTTCCATTAATAAGCTTTCCTTCCTGTATCCTTCACCTTTCTGTTATCCTTCACCAGAACACCCAATTCATGTTAAAAAAAAATAGACCAACAGAAATCAAAAGCTATACAACACAGATGCTACTCCAGCCATCAGAATCAGGTCAGTTTTTAACTTCATTAAATTGCTGTCATATGGTGTCTGCTGACATGCATCAGACTTTGGAGACTCTTACTCATCAGGTATTCTCTAAGATTGTTAACAAGAACAGCAACTCTCATCAGGGGTCCCCCAAAAGCAGCTAATTAGGGGACAAAGGTTGCTCAGATTGTGACAATTACACCTGTAGGTCCCTGTAGAAACACCAAAATCTTGAACAAATGTATGTTTGGTTCCTTAGCGCAAGAAATAAAGAGCTAGTCCATTAAAAAAATGAGAGGCAGAAACTGTCAACCATTTGAAAAGCTTTACGAAAATGATCATCCAATTAGTGGCTATGATCAAATCAGGCATGAACTCTCTCTGGATGGCTCCATAATTTTCCTTCTTGCATGGTGTAATTTCATATAGCTCAAATGAACTCGTGAGAGGTAATTCAGTTCCAAACAGTTTTCTCATCACTGCTAATTATACTAATACATTGAAATGCCTCCTACAAAATGCATGAGCCCTTTAAGCCACCTCATTAATGTGATATAATTTTTGCCAGAATATATATCAAACCTATTATCACCACAGGTTTTCTTTAACATTTTTTTCAAAATGTCTATCAAAAAGCTGAAAAAGTAGATTTCTTTCGTCTACTCTCAACATAATTAACTGTTTCTTTGAACTGTGGTTGTCTATTGCGGTATTTTCTTTAAAGAGTACTGGCAAAATACAGTATGATAGGGGTATTCCTCATACCTACAGGTTCTTTTCCCTGAGTACTTGATTCCTTAAATCTTTTTTCAGTTGTAGCTGATTCTTTAAACGGCAAATGATGCATGCAATAATGTGCAAAAATGAGTTATACAAACTGAAAGCAGGGGTGTAAAAAGAAGCATCATCTGAGACTAAAATAAAGACAGATTTTATGGTATTTATGTCAGTTAATTTAACTGCTGGTAGGGGCTTTTGTTGAAACATGAGTTAGTTCCAGTGTTTAACCTTGCAGCATTAATTTATGCTTTATGGCATGAGTACTTCATCACTCCCTCCTTGGGAAGACAGTTATCTCATTAGCCAGAATTTAATGAAATGCAAGGATACACTTCTTAATTTCAAAGATTACTATAACACAAATCAGGTGTAAATCTCAGACTGACTGTTCCTTCCCTTTACCCGTTTAAAAAAATAGATCCATTCTGCAATCATATAACAGAAATTTATCTGGTGGGATAAATTCCGCTACTGCTATTCTAAAGGCATTTCTCATCTGTGAAAGCTGGTTTAACTTTCCATTCAGTAATATTGGTGACATTTAAGGTCTGTACAAAGTTTAAGGTTTATAACCCATTGTAACTACTACGAACAATTAAAAATGTATGGTGTTGGTTTCATTGGGGAAGGATGTCTTGCACAAGAAGTATGGAGCAGAACCTGACTTCATTTTCATAGAACTGTATCTAGATCCGTAAGAATATGAGTGTGCACACTCTATCCTATGTAAGATTAACATAACTGACAAGACTAATGTAGGTTTTTTACACTGGTGCTTATCAGCATATCCAGAATCCCAGTAAACACAGAACACTATACTGCCTTGTAGTCTCATTTCTTTGAAACAGGGTGCTCAGACATGGTTTTACCATGTTTTTCATATGCCTTTCTTTTATTACTTAACTGTTGTCATAAATTAACTTAGTTTCCTATTGAAATCTCCATCCTGCAGTTCTCTGCATGGGAGTGTACTTCACTGAACAATAGGGGAATCTAGAGAATTCATTATGCAAAATGTATTTTCAGTGAAAAATGCAGGTGCCATGCTCTTGTTCATAATAGCAATTCTTTGTTTCAGTATCAAAGCAGGCAAATTTATTAAAGATTCTTGGTCTTATATAATGTTAATGCATATAATATTAAGTTATGGAATATTTACTTACCAAATGCATTAGTATGAAGACATAAACACATATGTTCCCTAATGTTAACAAATAGTACTAGCAGTGCTTTACACTTGTAGTCAGTTACAAATAGTGTCTCACATTTTAAGACTACGACCAGCTGGATACCTTACACAGAACATGAACAAGAAAATATGAAGAAATTCAGAGCAAGTCTTGTGTACTGGTATCAGGTCTTGTATACTGGTATCAGGTCTTGTATACTGGTATCAGGCTGGGTTTTCAGACTATGTATATTGATGGAAGGAGGGAACATCTTTGTGCATGGTGTGGCTCTAAGTAGGGCAAGGCATATGCTTATTAATTAAAGATGTTCTTATAGCAGTTCATTTTTTTTATTTCTATATAGTAGAAAATAGTAATCATAGCTTAAAGTCTATAGCAGTCTGAAGTGTAATTATTTTTTCAGCAGACCAGGAAAGGACTGTCTGCTTCCAAACTAGAGTGTGGCCTTTGGTTTCTGCAGCCATAATTCCTGTATCTGTTTTCCAAAGGCAAACAAAAGTTTGGCATGACCAGGTCACATCTGTTTGTCATTAGACAGACTTTGAAACTGGACAACGCAGGCAGCTTAGCTGTGAACTTCAGGAAGTGCCACTAAAAGTATAAAACCAGGCAAGTTAAATACTCCAAGAATAAGTGTTTACACTGCCTCGTAGTGTGTGGATCTACATACTTGTCCATGAGACTTTGGTATGGAAATCCATGCTGTTGGTCTGGCTCTGTACAGCAATCTGTATGAAATAAGCTACCTCACATTGATTCAAGACAGTTAAGGAGGACATTAATACTGAGTCTAGGGTTTTCCATCTGTTTTAAATACCTTCAGAATCTTGTCAGAATAGATCATTGCTTTTTCCTTCACTGGATCTAGCCCTGTCAGGGTGAAGTCCATGTATTGTGGCAGGGACTGTCATGTCATTTATTATGTTTGTTTAGCACACTGGAGTATAACCTGACTCTGCCAGTTAGGTGCCACTACATTAAATTGTAATAATAATAAGGTACTATGGAGAAGGGACATACTGAACAAGAATGCTGAAGCATATCTATTTTCATTTGAAACTCGTTGTGCAAAGTCTGATAGAGTTATAGAGCAGACAGGACCTCAATTGTCAAGATTTTACCTTCTACAATAAACTGCATTTCTGCATTGCCACCTAAAAAAAAAAAAAGGTTGCTGCACCAGTCCTCCTAAATTCATATCTGTTTCAAAAGGTTCTGGCTTGTTCACACTAGATGCAAAAACAATTTCAAACATTATTACTTTATACTACTTTTAATATATTGTGTGACTACACATATATTACTTGGTGTCAAAGGATGAATTGGCCCCTGGAGAATCTTGGTTTCAAGAACACCCTTTGCTACAGTCACCTTCCCTTCAGGCAGAAACTGAGAGTGGGCTGCAGGGAAAGGTACTTGTAAGAAATCCCAGGTTACGGAAAATGATCTGGAGGAGGATTTGCCATACTAGTAAGAGAAAGGGGGTTGTACTGCCATCCAGAGGGATCTTGACAGGCTGGAGAAATAGGCTGTCAGGAACCTCATGCAGTTCAACAAAGGCAAGTGCAAAGTCCTGCACCTGGGGAATAATAATCCCTCACACCAGTACATGCTGGGGACAGACCGGTTTAAAAGCAGCTTTGCAGGAAAGGACCCCAGGGCCCTGGTGGACAGCGAGTTGAACGTGAGCCAGCAACAAGTCCTTGCAGCAAAGAAGGTCAACAGTGTCCTGGGCTTCGTTAGCGGAAGCATTGCCAGTAGGTCGAGGGAGGTTTGTGTACAGAAGGCTCAATCGCCCTGGCTTTCAGAAGTTTATTTTTATTTAAAGTCTAGACACACATGTGAAGGTGGATGAAGGCCCAGATCTTGATTTCTAAAGCAATAATGTAAGGGGAGAGATGGTGATTATTCACTGTACTTACAGATTGAATGAAGCTCACTGCTACTCAACTTTTTGACAACATACTTCCTTGCACAATGTGAACTCTTAGCCTTTAGCAAATCCAAAGTAAAGTGCATTAGCATAACCTTCTTTCATTAAAGTTTAACCTAATGTGTTTTACCTTGTGTTTGACACAAACAAAGAGTGAATAAACAGCCACCACAGCTCAGCTGATGCATAGTAGTAATTCATTAACCTGTATGGCTCAGAAGCATAACTGTTGCTGTTAGAATATATTGATTTAAGTCACTCTTAAGTTTCAGCCAGTTTCATGAAGTGACTGGTTTGGGAGAATTTAAGACCTCTTTTTTGAAGTCATGTTAGATAAAAGGGAGGTACAGATCTTTAGGAATTTGGCAAGCCCAAATAAATCACCCTAAATAACTGCACACTGTGGAAAATAAGTGAACTATATCTTCTTTATGTTTTGGTGGTTGGTTTTTTTTTTACATAGCTGTAAAATACAAATAACAGTATTAATCACACTTACATAACCAAAAATAATCTGGACTGCCAAACTTTGTTTCCAGTTTTTTTAAAATCCTTCAAGATTCTTTGTATTGGCAGTCTGGATTTCCAGTTTTTAATATTCATGTTGTTTATTTTAAAAAGTTGATTAGATTCTCATATATTAATCTCAGATTGAGATCGTTTAGGAAGAACATGGGTTTTTTTCTGAGAACAGGTAACATTTATTATATAATACTGTGGGATTCTCAGAGGTATTTGCCTATGAAGGACCATCAGATTTTTTCACCAAGGCCAATGACTAAACTTTCATAGATTTTGACAAGTGGAGGAACAACTCCTGTGTAGGTAAAATAACTGGGGTAGGAAAATTTCTTTGGAAAATGGATTTTTAGAAATACAAAGCAAGTGTCTCTTCTCATCTCTTCATCCTTTACAGTGATGATGCAAGTGGTGTGCATTAAACTGATGGAGTAAGTTGGGAAATTACTTTCCTGTATATGATATTCAGTTTGTGTAAAGCATAGGTATATGCAGAAAAGTTGTAGCAGTAGAGGTTATGTTTCTTTAGGTCAATATAATTTCTTGCCCAATATTTGAAGAACATGACCCAGTTTATTTTAATACTGCAGATGATAATTTATGATATGTCTCAAAGAAATTAACATAGAACCAATCTGGACCTGCCTGCAAGAACAATTAAAAAAAAACCCAAATGTGGCTTCTCCCAGTCTAATCTGATGTGATGTCAGACAAAGTGAGGAAACTGGTAGTTGGAAACTGAGGTCTTGGCTACCTTTTTTCAGATTTTCCTCTCCTGTGTCTGTCTGAATATATTTGTTACTTTAACCTTCCTAGTAAAATAATAAGGCTGTTTCTGACTTTGTATTCCTCCAGCTTCCAATTATGCTTATTTTCATTCTGCTAATCTTGTATTTTCTTGCTAACCTAAAGCGTCAGTTTTGCTTGTGTTAGGGGACTGCCACAAACAGAGGTTAAAACATTACAATAATTACGTACCCAGCAACATGACTAAAACTTGTGAAGACCATCTGATATTTAAAAAAACTGAATTCATGTTAGCCCATTCTGTTGGCATGCAGGCAGGGGTCTTGATTTATTTGTGTGGGCTACTGAGAAGTGTCAGCTGACCAGTAACACTATCTATAAATGTAATTCTTTTAGAGGTCAGGGAGCAACACTTAGTCTTGTAGAAATTAATTTTTAGATTTCCATAGTGGCATTAATGAAGAAAAGCTGCAAGAGAAAACAGACCATTTTCAGGAATGCGATTCAGAACATTAACACCTTAATTTACATAAAATTAGTTACATACTGCTGCAGTAATTTAATTTATTTGACCAGGACTTTGTAACTGTGAAAAATAGATTCAGAAAGGCAAATCAGGACTCTCACATATTTTCTCCAAGTGGCTGATTTCACGACAATATGAAATCAGAATGATTTAATTGCAAGACATCAAAAAATACAATGTGTTGCCAAATTTGGAAAGCTTGGATTTGGAGTAAAAGCCTTTAAAATGGAAATTAAAAAAAATCCACAAATCCTGTACTTGAAATAATTGCTGTTTTTCTCATGTGTACTGAATAGGTGATAAAATCAAAAGTTGACTGTAAGATTTTGACATATGGCACTGAAAATCAGGCATGTAGGCAAAAGGCAAAAGCTTTTTTTGAACAAAGAAAAGACACGTATGAAAGAAATGACCTAACTTTGTAGGAAAATAGAGATTTTTGCTTTTTTTCCTTAAAAAAAAAAAAAAGGAAGAAAGAAGCATTATTTTTATTTCTAGGCTCCTCAGCTGAAAATAAGATACAAAGCAAGCTTCTGCATCCTGAGTGTTCAGCTCCTCGATTTGCAGAATTCACCCATCATCTTTCACCAGTAAAAATTAAAATCCACCCTTCTTTATCCTTTGAAAATTTGTCTTCAATTCAATTATCCATTGGGATTAAGTTGGAGTTGTGCTATACTGGTGTAGTTAAAACATTTAAAGATATCTGGTGAGGATTCATTTAGATCAGTAAAATGATGGTTTATACTATTTAGCTGCTCACATACATCAGAAGTGGAGAATAAGGTATGCTGAATATGCAGAAAAATACTAGATGCAAAGCATTATGGTTTGATTGTGTTACAATTTCATTAATTTCTCTGAATTATCCATCAATAATTTCTTCAGTACAACTCACAATTCTGAAACTGTGTGGCCTTATAAAATGCAAAGATGATTCCCTGTGTCTAAGTGACCTGTATGTTCTTCCTAGGACTCATCAAGTTCCTGGAAAGGACCCTACATATTAGCCAATATAGAAAATTTCTCTTTTGGAGAATATAGGATCCTTGTCTCTGAGCAATTCAAATATCCAGCCTGACAGTTTAGATAAGAAATTACAGATCATCCTTGTTTTGCATCTTTCATTAATCCTCCAGCAAAAGCCTGGAATGTTCCTGCCATGTGTTAATGTAGCATTTTCTTACTGTCACAGTTCAGAAAACACTCTGATCTGTCCCAAATCTCTCCTAACCTAGCTACAAATCCATGGTCCTTTGCAACTTGAGGTGGCCAGTAGCCATGTGCAACCAGAAGCCACATCCTCTTCTGCTCTTTGCATTTGTGAAGCTTAGTTTTGGAGTGCGAGTTTAGGTTTGGAGGCTAAAGTTTATATGCTTTTGTCCCAAAGGCAATAAAGGATATTTTTATCCCTGTTAACTTGCTTTCAGGTGATGCATTGCTACTTCTGCAAATCACCAAAGAAAGGGCACTTCTAGGGACACAACCATTTTACAAAAATATTCTCCTGTTAGGAGTGGGAAAGCTTTTAAAGTTGTAGGAAATGGCACACTGATGTAATCATGTCTGCATTAGAACTTTTACTGATATGAATGAATCATCAGGCAAAAATCCCTACACCTGGAGCTAGTGTAACTGCACTGCTGCAACTTGCAGGTAAAGAACTGGGTCTCACAGAACGAAATACTTGAATTTTGCTAGTCACAACAACATGTTACAAATAGCAAATCAGTGACTGAACTAGATATCCCAAAAGACCTAAGTTCAGGACACATTCAAAGGCAGAGAGGTTAGTTTCTTTGGTGACCTGCTACTGTGTAGCTCCTTAGCAGTATCATTTTATGGCAAAACCACAAATTTCCATGAAACCTGACCAGCTAAATTAAAAAGCATAAATTGCTCCATTATGTATCAGTCTTGTCTGGATTCCATACTATAAAATTTCCTTGATCATGAATCTTGTATGTGTTTATTCATCCTCAGAAAGAACACAGCCCTTTGGAACATTCTTATTCTGCCCATATTTTCCTCAGAAGCAAGCAAGACTTGGATATTTCAGAGCTATACCCCCAAAATTATGGTAACGGTGAGCACAGATAGCTTTAAATACGTTAATAAGTAAAGTGCTATTCAAATCATTTTTAGCTAATATTCATTATGTTATAAATAATGGGCCACATCATACTGATGAACCTCTAATGATTTTCAAGAGAGATTTGACCTTCTTACATCAGTTGTGGCTCTACCATGGCCTTTACATGTGGAATAAGTATGCAGCAAGGGAGGCTTAGATTTACAGCATGCAAACTACTACGCATTAAGTCTCTTTGGAGGTGTCCTTAAAATACACTGGATATAATGCAACTGGCTTTCCAAATGGAACAATCTACCTCACACAGAGGCACACTTACTGCACACGCATGGGAATGCACAGCAGAATGGTTGCAGAGTAACTATTGTTTGGTGGCACATTTTTCTGTCATAGGCAGATGCCCAGACGGTGCCCAGGATGTAAACTGGTGAAATTTAGAGCGATAAATCTATACGGTGTGGCAAATAAAAATAAAAAATCTTCCTGGTATTGTGAAATCAGTTGTTTCAAGGATAATACTCATGTGTCTGCTCCCTGAACTTTTGTTAGTATGAAATAGCTTCTAATGTACATGATTGTACAGATCTAGTCTTCATCTCTCTGTGATCTCATAGTTAAACGTCATGACTATGAGCCATTTGCAAGAAGCAAACAGATTCACAGTTACTTCTCTGACATGGTGCCTCGACACAAGAGCTTCTCAGAAGTCAGATAGTGAAGTCAGATATTGTCAGTGCTCTGTAAGATGTTAAAAAGCCCGTCTCAGAAATCCACCTTTATGTGACCAGCCAGGCTTGCAGTCCATTGGGCATTACTCTGCGACTGCTACTGCCCACGGAAGAAAACTATGGAACTATGATGCTGTCCCTGCCGTACCAGTGTCGGTTGTCCTGGCTGGATTCACTTGAAGGTGCTCGTTCTCTCAGGATGAGCTACAAAGAAGTGCATCCCTTTTGAAGCTGGGAAGTGTAACTGGAAATCTGAAAAAAAATTGTTCACAGAGTTCTTCTTAAGTCTTAGCATAAGTAAGAGCATCTCCTCTATTCCTAATTCTGAAGCCGTGTTAATGAGAAAACACGAAGCTCTGCTCAGATATTTTTAACAATATCTGTTATAAAATCAGGACAGCAGCAGTTCAGATACTCTGTGGCAGTGGTGCACGTTTGAAAGTGCTATGTATACGAAATTATAACTAAGGCCTGGATGAATGTTGGGAGAATCGGCTTTTCAGTGTGATGAGAAAACCATTGAAGTATTTTTGGTTTTCATCAAATACTCTGAGTGGGCTTTTTAATTAATAGATTTGTAAGAATAGCATATGCAGTGAACTGAATCATACAAGAATATATGGAAGTCCTTTTGGAAGAATACCAGATAAAAGAGTACACTTGATTAAAAACAATAAATGTCCATTGTGCCAAAAGATGAAAAAATGCAATAGAAATTTGAATGGATAAAAATCTTAGTTTTAATGATTTTTTTTCAGTGTACCAGATTAAAACTCATTTCATAAACCAGCAGAGGCTCTAAGTGCATATCTGTTAAAAGAATAGATCTGTGAAAGTAGTATTGTATAATTTTTGTGCAACAAGGATATCCATTTAATAGGTTTCCACACCAGCTTTGATCACATTTGGAATTATTCTGCTTTTTGTTACATTTTCTCAGTTATTTTTTAAACTTTTTTATGCTTTCTTTGAAATATATGAACCTTTTAATGTATGGATAATTTATTCAGCTCCTAAATTTAAATGCCTGGTGGGCGTAATTTTCCTATTTTAGTTTACTTCTATAGCTGCCTTCACTTTGTCTGGAATATATTATTCATTGTCTCCAAATTATAACAGGACCGACGTGTTAGAGTATAACTCCTTAAATTCATTTCAATATTTTAACTATTTGCATAACAATCTGGGGGGTAGAAAGCTTCCCTGGCAACCTCTTTGTCTCAAAGAAATTGTCAGAGACTTCTAATGTTGTTAACTGTGTTTGCAGGAAAGTGCAACATAATTTAATATGACCTTAAGAATATGAACATGAAGATGTTTGTGCCAGTATTGTGACTTTTTTTGTAATCTGAAAATTTTCTCACAAATTATAGGTTATTAAGTCTGTACAGAGACGCACATCTTAAGCAGGCCAAACTCTTCATTGGCATAACTGGAGGGTCTTGCCAGAGTCAAACTGATGGATTTCTTTTCCAGATTAAAAAGCATTTTTAAGTGGTTCTTAAAGCATATTCTACTGGATCACAGTGTTATTTCACCACGAAAGTAAGTTTTCTTCATTTAGAAGGTGAAATGCACCGGGCCACCTGCAAGGCACAGCATGTTGTGGAAGAGAGAGGAGTTCAGCAGAAGTGTGCTTGAGGGAGATGCAAAGTGAACCTCATTTTGTGCTGGAGAGGGGTGGAGTGGGGTGATTAATGACGACTCAGCAGAACTTTGTGTCACAGCATAGCTCTTGGTCTGAGAGGCGTTAACAGGACTTTGACTCTGTCAGAGATTTCTGCCAGCACCTTTTCCTCGAAGTGAGCAACCCAAAAAGCCAAAAAGGGTTGTTTTAAAACACAACAGCAATGACAAAACAGACACACACCCCTGCCCCCCCCCCCCCCCTTTAAAACTAGATTTTACTTGGAGATAAACCTGAAGAACAAACTTAAAGAAAATTCAGGAGGAGACAGAGCCTCTGAAGAAATCTTCCTTCCCTGACAGTGGCAGAGGTTGGGTTGTCTTTTCTTCTGTCTGACTCCTAGTCCAGCGTCTGCTTTTCAGTCTCTCTGCCTTTTCATGGAAAGATTTTCTTTCCGTCCTGGGCTCCCTGAGGCACATGCTCTCACCTCTGCCAGCTCTCTTCTGCCTCCCTTCTGCTCTGTGGGCTGCCCTGGCGTCCTGGGCTGTGGGCTGGGTGGGGGGAGCCCCGGGGGAGGCTGGGCAGGGGCGGTCAGGGCTGTGGGTGCCCTCGGGGCCGAGCCGCTTCCAGCCTGAGCAGGTTTCCTTTTGCTGCCTCAGGACGCCTTTTAAGAGGAACGTAACAAAGACACAAAATGGGTCCTAGCTGGAGAAAAGGTGGGAAGCTAAAGACCTCGCTTGTTAGGACCCGCCACAGTGTTACGGGACTTGTCTTGTTGCAAAATTTCGTGAAAGACTCTAGAAAGTAAGTTATATTCTTATTTATGGTGTAAAGCATGCTCACTGTTTACATTAAAAATCAGATGTCATAGCTGTGCCAAGACCCCCTGTTTATACAATAGTTCAGGAGACAGAGCGTTTGACCAAGAGGTAGTAACGTCGATGTAGTAGACCTCTCAAATTCAGTTTACCATTTAGGACAATACTATTGTTATTAGGCCTAGAAACAAGGCTCCAGAATATTCTGTAACCTTTTCTGGTGAAACAGAGCCACTGTTCAGAAAGAAATAGAGGATTCATAGAGCCAGGGGGAGGGAGCAATAGAGGTCACGTGTCCACAGAAGTCCTGATGACATTCTCATGGAGACTTATTGCAGGATCAGCTTAGATTCCGCAATAAAGACCATATTTTTGTGAGTTACCCTATGTGGGGATGCCTTTGTAGATCTAATCTGAAGTGTCTGTGGCACTGTAGGGAACTGAAGCTGGGGTCATCCAAGCCCTAGACTAGACCTTTAAATGTGGACAATTTTTCATGTCTTGCCATGAGGAACATCAGATGTTGAAAAGTACAATTCTGTACCATGTAAACAAAACAAAATTATATGTCTAATAGCTAAATATAGGTGTCCAAGTGGATTTATAAACTTAAAATAGAAAAAAAGTCTCTGTTTTGAGACATGACATAGCAGAGTGGAGTCGTGGTAGGGAACTATTTTTCCTAGACACTGAAGTAATCAAAATGACAGTATTCATGAAAGGAGTAACAGTTATCCTAAAACAATGTTAAAATGAGTAATAGGATGAGACATGACTTTATTTATAGTCCCATTGGAAAACTGTGGGAATTTTGACCAGTTTCAATGGGGGCAATTACCATTGGTGATTTTTTAAGACTTGTCGAGTCTGTGCAATCCTTTAGGCAAAATATTTGTTGGTGATTTTATTCATGTCCTACTTCCTAAGCTCACTGGATACTAGCTAAAACCCAACTTTTCTGGGAATGACTTCTGCCATAACTATCTTTTGAATTTCTCTGAAAGCAGGTATTTGGCAGAGCAGAATGGTGGCACTCGCATAAGAAAGAGAGCCATAGGCTATGTAGACATCTCCTTTGCCAACCTTATCACGTCCTCAGCCCATTTTACTCCCTCTACCTCTCTTGGGCAGGATTCTGAAAAGGCAAGGGCAAGGAAACAGGTTTCTAACCAGAAATTCTTTTTGTAGAGGAGACTGGTTCCATTACATGCACATGATAGTACAAAGAAGCATATGGAGCTTCAACAGGGAGTAACTGAGGTGTCAGAAAAGCCTATCTCAAAAAGAGTGGGACTAGTCAGCCTAATCGGGTAACTTGTAATGATTAGTTTCATGTTTCATGAGTATCAACACTATTGCAGTTTTGTCTCGGAGATTAAGAAAAGATTGCAAACTATATGCAGAGCTTTTCTCAAATGTTAAAACAATATCTATTTTGAGTTTTGAAGCATATTAAGTTTTTATAGCATTAAAAATATAGAAATATATTGAGCTGAAACTTAATTTATAATTTGTAAGTTTGGGCAACTGCATTTAAGCTTCACCACCAAACATAAGATTATAATTATTAAGCCATTTTTCACTGGGGGGGCAAAATATTTTAAAAAACAGCTTAACTTTTCTTTTCCAAGCAAAAGAATAAAATAGCATAATTAAAAAAATAAAATATTGTTTCTCAGTGTGATCTTAATAAGAACATCAGTTTTGGAGTCTTGAAGAAGAAATATTCTAAAATAGGTTATCAAAATTTAAAGTATAACTACTGGCTACAGTGGTTTTGCTGTTGTTTTTAATTTAGTCTCCTGCAAGGATCAAAATGCCTCCTCCATCTTCCAGTCCTGGTGGTCCCTTTCTATTCCTCCCCAGTCTACCCAGAAGTTACATTGTTTCAGTGCTATAGATGTCTAGCCCACATAAGGAACTTTCGTATGAAGTTCAGAATTTTTTCAGGTTTTTAAAATGTTGGGTGGATATCTCTTAGTTTCAGAATATTATGTTAGATACAATTCCTGCAAGACCACTGCTCCCGAACTCTTGATTCATAATGGATCTCATGATATTTGATATGCTTTGTATGAAGTCATAAAAGCAAATGCCGTGTAATAGCAAGTGTCTGAAATTTGGGGATGTTGTGTTTTTAAAGTGTAGATCATCCATCTCATGTGCCCATGAAGTAAAGCTTGAATGTTAGAAGGGAAGGCTCAGACCCCAGAAGACAAATATAAAAACTTCCAACAGGCTAATTTCTTTCTGAATATTTCTTGTTCTAAAGTCAGGTTTGTGATTTGAAGGTCTTGACACTTATTTAATATATTGTGTTAAAGTTATAATCTTGACATTGCTGCAGGAACAAAAATTGAGCTGAAGGGAATTTTGAGCAGTCATTTAAGGTAGCTCCCAGACACAAGGCATGACCAACTACACCTGAACTATTCTGCAAAAATTCTAACCAAATCCAGCACAGTATTACTGTGATGTCAAATAGTGCTTTGTCCTTTGTGACATAAGAAAACAGTCTCTACTTGAGAAGCATTTTAACTCAGTGCTAGCAGGGAACATGGAATCAGGACTGTTGTGAACATGTTCCAGAGACAAATGCATCAAGCGCTAAGATTACGAGTGTTATTTGGTCCTTGAGTGAGCAATGGTAAGCCTGTGAACGGCAGTAGATCAAGCAGCACGTTTGGAATAGGTAGAACCAACTCTTGGAGGGGATAATGCTGAAGCCTGCCATGGATGACTGGCCCTTGAGCAATATGTAATTCAGATGCACATAGATCAAACATATTGATGAGTGTGAAGCAACTTGGGTGTGATTGTCTTCGCTGGTTGGTAAAGAACACCGCCTTGCAATTTGTTGAGGAAGTTGAGAGACGTGGCAGCAGCAGCTCCATTTCAAACAGGGAATGCCTCTCTGAAGCCTGAGAAAGCCTTTGCCGCTCTCTAGCAGGCAGAAGGAACTAGGTCCTTACAGCAATGGATCTTGCCATTGTAGCTTCTCCCCAGTTCACAAGTGTGAGCATGCCTGCAGATACAGTCTGACATTACATTAAGAGGAGAGTATGGAAGTGGTATTAGCCCTTAATACCTTCCTGCAGCTATGGTCTGTCCTCAGCCTGCTCTTCCATCGAGCTGTGCAACTTACCATGCAAATTTGGTCTGATCTGAAATTAGACAAGTTCCTTCTCTGATCTAAGAGAATTGTCTTGCATGGCTGGAAGAAAGTGAGGAGTTTGGGTGGTGAGTGGTTATGAAATCCTGCTGTTTCAGCGGGGCTGCATATTTATATGATCAAACGGGTATTTTTTTTTTAAAGAAAAACTTAAATTTAAACCTGATGTAGCTACCATACTTCGGTTGTTTTGGTCTCCATGTGTAGGCTATTCCCCCTGATTAAAACATGTAGAGATGAAAGTGTATATTTGAGTCTCAAGTTTTGGGGAGTAGGATCCATATCCTCAAAATTACAGGAAGGCTGACGTGCTTTAGTCACTGGACTGAGAATTGAGAAGTCTGGGTTCACTTTATTCTGTGTGACATTATGGAAATAGCTTACCCATTCTGTGCCTTAGTTTTCGTCATTAAAAAGTAAATAATAATAATAATAATAACAATAATAATAATAATAATAGTATTTTGTCGTGTCTGTATTCTAAGCTCTTTGAATTGGCGGTGGGCTGTTTCTTGCTTTGCATTTCTGAAAACCCCAAAAGGCACATTACCTGTTTGACTTTCTTGGCAGTTCGATAAGGGAAATAATAATAAAACTGTAAACCCAATCTTTTAAAATAGTTACTAAGAAAAAAGTAGAAAACTAATAAGTAAAAAATAAAAAAAAAGCAATTAAGTGATACAGCAAATTATTTTTTATATGCTTTACTCTTTTAAAAGCAAAAATAAATGAAAGCTAGGAATAATTTTTGAGAAATAGACATCTTGCAAAAAGGTAGAAGCAAAAATTTAAAAAGAAACTGAGGAAATGGTGATATGCAGTAAGTCTCCTATTTGTTTAACTCTAAGATGATACACATTAACTGTGCAATTTCAAATTGCCTAAAAGGAGATGATTACCAGGAGCACAGTAGGACCTTTAAATTGTATGCACTAATTATATTTTATTACAAACTATTGGTTTGCCAGGTACACCAATCTGGTTGGGTGAATGCAAAAGAGTGTGCTGTGCATTAAAGTATTGATGGAAATATTTAGTGATCTATAACTGTATTCTAAGTGACACTAGACTTGTTGATGGTTTTGTAGTGAACATGTCCCCTGCTATACAGTAGCTATCTGTAACTGCGGCTGGTTTGAAATGCCCTGGAAAGTCACACTCTTGCAGCAGTCATATGTTGATCTGATCTACAGAGGCAGTGGGTCCAAGTTCTGTTGATTATTTGTCTTACTTAGCACTAAGTTAAGCAGTGTGAAAAACTGTGCAAATGCTCTTTTGGGTCATTATGTTATTGTGCATCTTCTACAATATATTAATATATTTTGAGCTTGTGTACACGTCTTGTTATATTTATTTGTTTTTAACAAATCATTTTTGAAAACCTGCACATTTTATCACAACTGCTTCTTAAATCTAACATATTTATCATAAAGTATTTTATTTATTGAATTTTATTTGCCATCAAGAGAGACAGACATGAATATAATGTTTAAAAAGATGTCTATTGATGTGAGAAAAATGCAAGCCGTGTGGTAGAAGCTCAGTGAGTGGGAGAAATGTAAATGTTCTCTGCATTTTATCTCACATGACAGAATGCATTATGGTCAAAATAGTGTCTTCTCAGAGACACAGGTTTCTAACATCTGCATAATACACACTTTTATGTAAGCTCTTTATTCTGCATGCAGTTGTTTAGTTAAATGCCCTACAGTCTCATTTATAAGACCCTCTTTTATGCCATCACCTTGTATGGGTTCTGTACCTTGGATACATATAACCCAATTATAATTACCATGACAATACATAACACCTTTTTGAAACCCTCCTCATGTGATACAGGGGTGTGGCACATACTGATGTCAGAAACAAGCTATTTTCATCAGACAATTAGTTGTCTTTGACACAGGCCTGCATTTCCCACCAATTAGTACAAACGGCAGGGTGCATTTCCAGAATTTTGCAGAGCCAGCAGCTTGTGCTATTAAGCGGAATTTAGGATATTTAAATAAGTTCCAATACATATCCTGGTTTCCTTAATTTGCTAAAATCAATAGCTGCTTTTTGTCTGTGAATCATTTCTGACTCAACATAATGCACATAGATTAAAGGTCTTATGAGACTTATTCTTCCTGTCAACAAACAGTTTTAGTTTTAATTTTAGTCTTTCATACCTGATGAGTGCTATTAACAGCCGTTGAACAAGGGCGCGAAGTTACAATATCCTCTGTAGTAGTTCAGCTCTTAAGCCAGGACACGTGATGTTAACAATTAAAACAGACGATTCTGTAGCACAGCCTTCTAATCAGATATGCAAATACAAAACTAGCATGTTGGTCAGATTTTAATGGATTTTCATATATTATGAGTAGCTATAAAGAAGTTGGGCTCAGGTGTCCTTCTCTGCTGTGCCATGAAATCATCTTAGAAATGTCTTCAGATGTTATGGATCTTAGTTGCACAGCCAGCAATATGAGTCAGAATAATTTAATGCTGCTGTGGTCAATTTTGCCACAGTGGCCGGCAGTGCTGAAGGGCTAGTGCCTGATCAAAAGCCATCAAAACTCAGCAGAGACTCCTGTTTGTGAAAACGGGCTTTCAGTGTGTCCCTGAAAAAAAAAAGGGGGGGGGGGAAACGGCATAAGAACATCCTGCAGACTTCTTCCCAGGGGTACTGTGGTCCACATTCAGGAGGGTTGTTAGTAGCTCAAATTGGCATGTTTAATTGTAAACTGAAAAGACTGAATAACAACTGTGCAGTTGCACGTGGCCATCTCTTTGACGGACCAAACCAACCACACTTGTCAACACTGTGGATGTGTTCAGATAGCACGTAGTGTGTTCTCACTGCTCTTTCCCTGCTTCTGTCTACCCCAGCCTTGTTTTGTTACCGCACTGCTGTTAGTTCGCTTTAGTTTTCTTATTTTTTGCTGCCTACATTTTCTTGAAAAGCTTCAGTTAATTAACTTGGGTTCACTTTTCCACCCCCCCACCCCCCCTTCTCCCACACTTTCTTTAAGTGCCATTGAGGTGATAAAAGACAGCCTAGCCATACAATAGGGTCCCTAGCTGCTCGGAAATCTTGGTGCCCAGCTGGGCATAACTGAAGTCAGGAAATTCAGGCAGCATTCTTTGGAGCTCCAAGGCATCATTGCTATGTTCGTATTTTCTGTATGGCTGGGGACTGGACGGCATAGCCGCGCTCTGTGAAGGCTTGCTTGGCTGAAGCCATGACGTGATAGCCCTGAACGGCGGTTGTCCCCCATCATTCAGCTGCGCAGAGGAAACCTGCGGAATTTCGTGCAGCTCAACACGTGCAGGGCCTCCATTCTGCTGAACTGGACCCTTAAATCTGTATTGTCCCACTGATGTATGGAAGACCTGGGCTCATAACACCCAGCGGCAGTAATGGGAGCTACGTACCTGAATTCCTTGCACAGCAATGAGAGAATAGGCCCCTTTTGATTTTAGAATTCTTTCCTACAAGGATTTCCCCTGTGCCTACTATGAGCATATAAATGGCCATTTTATTGTATTAAATATGTATCACATCCATCATTTTAAATGCTGTGCTGTGATGAAGGCTTCTCAGTCCCAGGATCAGTTCTGAAAATATTTAAACTTGGCAAGCTAAACATGCTCAGCTGAATAAGCCTAAGGGTCCCATTCATGGAAATGTTATATACCACTTATGCTTGTTTTTTTTGTCAAATTACACAGAAAAAGTTGGTAGAATATTGTTTCAGCATGAATTACAACAGTTTAATATTCATTAATCCAACTTCTTGACTGTCTTTAGTGGTGATTTTTCCATTGTTCAGCTTAATTGCTATGCAAACCTGGAAAAGAGAGGGCTAAAAAACAGCCTCAGATAGCAATCCACAACTGAAAACACATAGATTAAAAAAAAAAAAAAAAAAAAAAAAAAAATCCTTTTCTGGAGCAAACAGTGGATGATGATGGTTTAAATCAACTCTTCAGCTAGTACAAACAATTAGATTTATGCTTTACTGTTCGCTTGTTTTTGTTAAGTGGAAAGATCTCATTTTGAAAGCTTTCATTCATTAAACTTTCTATTTAATTGTTTAAAAAAGAACCCCAGCAACCCCCAAATCAACCAAATAATACCAGAGAACTGAGCATTAAGGAGGATTGGTACAAATAAGAATAACAGCACAACATAAACCAAATCTGTTTTCATTTTTAAAGGAACATTATACCTTTCAAGTGTTTTATTTGCAATTTACTTAACTAAGAATAAGTGTTTTTCTGCAACACATTAGCTGTGTTATAACAGATAAAGTTGAATAGGAAACATTCAGAGGTTACTTGTGGATCTATTAAGCACCATTTTTAACACTGCTTTATAGTCCAAATCAGTTTGTTTTTACTCAGTACCCACAGTTACATTTGTAATAACATTTTTATCCCTTGAATTTTCTAAACAGACCATTTCTAGCCATTTTTTGTCTGCTAAGAATGGTAAAATTTTTAATGAATTTGTATGCAGATTTATTTTCCAAAATGAAGATTTTTCTTTTAAAAGAGAGTAGTTTGT